>NC_064614.1:1300193733-1300496739 GCF_023898315.1 Schistocerca nitens
AAACAGAAGTTTTACTTAACTTGTAGCTTTCCCAAAGTGCTGCGAAGAAACTTAGCGAAAAACGAAATAGCAATAAAGTCCAGGTGTTACAAGAAGCAAACTAAAGAGCATCGTGCACTGTCAGGCACCCACTAATAAGGCATGAGCAAACTGTCGAAGGCTGACTACGACTGGAGATGGACAAAGACTGCAACTGAGACTGGGCTGTGTAGCTGACACCAGCCATCCAATGTCATGATGGCAGAGGGCACTCGTAGTCAGGGCCACTGAAGGTGTGGCAAGCAGATGCGTATCATTGGATCTGCCGGGTCCTTGTGTGATCGCTATCGGGGTCTGTCGGAAATGTGCATTTGAGTTGCCAACTGTGAGATGCCGGTGAGAGTGCTATTGATCTATGATATAACATTTATAATTTTGATTCTTATAAATATTTTTAGAATGTGATGATGTGGAGGCGTAGTATGTTTGAAATGAATTGTTCTTTTAGGCTCATGTTGTCATCAGCGGCAGCTGACTCTTGTGGCGGACATTTGTGTCCGTTGTGAGGTTTATGGTACTGTATGGTTCGGCTGAATTGGATTTAATCTTTGGTAGTGGAGAATACTCAGTATTGTAGAACACTCAGTATACTGTTGTTTATTGAAACTGAACTACACTTCTTGAACAATCACTATATACACACAAAAACAAATAACATGTAGACAACGATTCATCAAGAGCCTCGGTGAGGTCGGTCGGAGCTGGTCCTAGCTTGGCGAAGAACTGGCTGTACTGCTACTGCACTGGTCTTGTAAAGCCAGTGGAAGCAGGCAGAGTACTCCAACTTTCCCTGTATCTGTGAGGCGACCTCTGCAGAAAAATGTTCGCATTAGTCTCTAGCAAGTTCTGTTTGTTTTGAAGAATTGTTTTCCTCTTGGTAGTGTCTGCAAGTGCTTGTGTATGTTATATGGTACACAGGGGTGTCTTGAGGGTAGTCTGCCTGGCAGGGGCTGTCTGTGGCAGACCTCCCTTCGTGGGGGGAGCTGCGCAAAAGATCGATAGCTGCTACGTCGTGGAGATCTGCAGCTGCGGCTCCCTGGAGGAGGCTGTGGAGGCTGCCTCTTGGAGAATATGGTGCTGTACGTCCTGCGATGCGGGCTGACCGGTGTACTGGTTGTGATGGCGGCATGGGTGGGACCAGTGGCATCGGTTTGCCTTCATCGGTGGCCATCGCCTGTTGGGGAGGCGCCGAAGAGGGCCCGGGCTGCTGGTCCGTCGGCTGCGGCTGCTGTATTGGTGATGCTGGTGGCGGTGACCGATGCCCTGAAACGTCACCCATGCAACGATTAGGTGGCATTACTGAAGGGGTCTGTGTAGGTGGTCCGGAATGGGTTGTAGAGGTGGCAGTGGTCCGTGTCATAGGGAGTGGTGCAGGTGTCGCAGGGTAGCGAGGACGCAATTGATTTCGATGGTGACAGACTATGCGGCCATCCAAGATGACATCAAAAAGTTGGCGACCCCGGGAACGCTGGATCACGGCGGGCAGAAAACTTGCTTTAGTGCCAAAAGCCCGCGTCCAGACTAAGGAGCCAGGGAAGAACCGGGACTGTCCAGGAGGAATCTGAATTCTCGGAGAGGGCAAGAGAAGATGTAGGAGGGTCCTGGGTTGGCGACCGTGGAGTGCTTCCGCTGGGCTTTTGTCCCCTATCGGAGTGGCTCGATAGGAACTGAGGAATAGCGTCAGAGCATCTTCAAGGGAGTGGTCTTTAGTATATTTGAGCATTTGTGTCTTGAAAGTTCTGACCAGGCGTTCCGCTTCCCCATTGAATTGGGGATGGAAGTGTGGGGTGAGAAGATGCTGGATGCCGTTGTCGGTGCAAGAGGAGAGGAAGTTCTCCTGGCTTCGAAATTGAGGCGCATTGTCCGTGACTATGGATTTTGGTATCCTTTCAAGCAAAATATTTTTGCGAGGGCTGATAAGGTAACATGTGTGGTGATTGCTAAACACTGAACGACGTACGGGAAATGAAAAAAATGCATCCGTGACTAGGAGCCATTGGTGGGCCAGAAATGGTCCCGCGAAGTCAAGGTGGATGCGTTCCCAGGGACTGTTTGGCATAGGCCAGGGAAGGAATTTTTTTTTTTGGGAGGGGGGATGGGGCAATTGTTGGGCACAGACGGTACAGTGCTGCACCATCTCTGTGATGTCAGACATCAGGCCGATCCAAAAAATATGCCTTCTTGCGAGAGATTTGGTTTGAACGATCCCCCAATGCCCTTGGTGAAGAATGTGGAGGATCGTCGGCTGCAGGGATCTCGGAATGATGACCCTTGGTTCTGCTGAATCTAAGCGAAGGAGGACTCCATCCACCACTGAAAGCTGGTGTCAGATGGAATAGTACAACCGGAGGTGGCGTTGATCCTGAGGTGGCGGCAAGGATGGCCAACCACGGAGAATGCGTTGTTGGATGACTCGGAGGAGGGAATCTTCTGCGGTGGCTGCAGCTACTTTGACAGCTGTAACGGGAAATGCCTTCAGGGCCTCTTGGACATCATCATCAATCTGAAAAACGAGGAGGTCCAACTGGTCACAAGCAGGGTCCGGACCTTGTGGTAGACATGACAAGACGTCCACATTGGCGTGCTAGGAGGTGGTACGGAAATGCATCATGTAGCGAAATTGAGTTAGGAACAACGCCCAACGATGGAGACGTAGGGATGTTTTGGTCGGTAATCGTGTGGAAGGCGCAAATAAAGAGAGGAGCGGTTTGTGGTCAGTAATAATGTGAAAGAACTTGCCATAGAGAAAGGGATAGAACTTGGAACAGGCAAAAACCATGGCAAGTGCTTCTTTCTCGATTTGGGAATATTTGATTTGTGCTCTGGAAAGAGCTTTTGAAATGTATGCTATGGGGCACTCTGTGCCATCCGGCAATTTTTGAGACAGGACGGCTCCCACACCATACTCAGAGGCGTCCGTAGCAAGTATCAAAGGAAGATTTGGATCATAAGGCATGAGACATGCAGCGGATTGGAGCTGCTGTTTGAGGGTATGGAAGGTGGTCTCGCAGATTGGGGTCCAACAGAATGGGGCATTTTTGCGGCAGAGGTGGTACAGGGGCGCTGCCACTTGAGCTGCAGAAGGAACGAATTTCGTGTAATACGAAATTTTGCCCAAGAAGGATTTCAACTGATGAAGGTACCGGGGACGGGGCAGGTTGTTAATGGCGTCGACACAAGAGAAAGATGGAGAAATGCCATTCTGCGAAATGATGTGACCCAGATAGGAAATAGATTGTTGGAAAAATGAACATTTAGAAATATTACATTTCAGGCCTGCGGTTCGAAGGCAGAGGCAGAGGAGGCAGAGGTTGGCTATGTGCTCTTCAGAGGAGGACCCCGTGACGACTATGTCGTCTAAGTAATTTATACAGACCGGAATATAAGTGAGAAGTTGTTCAAGGTATCTTTGAAAGATTGCAGGAGCACTGGCTAAACCGAACATGAGTCAGTTTAGTTTGAAGAGGCCGAAAGGAGTATTTATAACAGTGTATCGTTGGGAGGAAAGATCAAGAGGAATTTGGAGATATGCTTCTGCTAGGTCGATTTTGGTAAAGTAGGAGCCCACTGCCAATTTGCGAAAAAGATCTTCCGGTCGTGGAAGGGGATACTCATCAATGAGAAGCTGTGGGTTGACTGTAGACCTAAAGACACCGCAGAGGCGAAGGCGGTGGCCTGGCTTCTGCACGATTACTAAAGGCGTGGACCACAAGCTGAACCGCACGGGCTGGAGAACCCGTTCATCTTGAAGACGTTGGAGTTCTTCTTTGAGCGGATGTTGTAGTGCCATTGGTACCTGGCGTGCCCGGACGTAGCAGGGCCGGGCGGCGGGACAGAGTTGGAGCGAGGCCTCAAAATCCTTGGCGCAGCCTATGCCCGGTGAAAACAGTTCCTGGAATTGATTACAGTGTGCATCAACTTCAGGAAAAGGAACATGCTGAGACACTAGGTGAACATCGTCCACAGTGGAAAATCCGAATAAGCGGAAGGTGTCCAGTCCGAATAAGTCTGCTGTGGAGGAATTGTTGACAACGAGAAGAGTGACTGGATGGTGAACTGATTTGTACTCGACTTCAGCTGTGAATTGTCCTAGGAGAGCTATCTCTTGCTTATTGTACGCCAGTAGGCGCTTAGGGGCTGGAGAGAGGGGTGGTGAACTTATGTTGGCATATGAAGTGTAATTAATCAAGGATACTGCTGCGCCTGTGTCCACTTGAAGACACAGAGTAATTTCTCGATTATATTTTTGTTTTGGAGAGGTGGACGGTAGGGGGGGGGGGGGGGGGGGAGGGCGGGTCTGGTATCGCTGTCTTTCGATTCAAATTTTGTATTTTCTATAAATTTTCGTTCCGTTTATTCTAGACGAATTCACGTGTCCCTTCCCAATACCCACTCATTACCATTACTGTCCCGTTAGTTTCATTAGAAATGTTGATTGAAACACTTCGCTTTTCATGTTTGTTTATCAATATAATGGTCTCTGTTATCGTCACCATCTTAAAAATGTAGTCGGCCTGTTATTAAATGTTTCTGTGTTTGTCTTCATTGAGGCAAAAAAGAAGGGAGTCGTCATTACGTCACAAATTTGAAGCCGACGTCCGCCCTCTTTTGTAGCTCAGAACCGTTAGGTTCACCGCATTTATACATCCATGGTTCGCCGCAGTGATACTTACTTCCCTGTGACGTCATTCTGACGTCCCCAGTTTCGACCGTCGAGGCCATCTATTGACTTTCGTGGTCGTATCTCAAATAACATCTGGTGCTCTGATTGTGTAGAGAGGTACCGAAGTTGTTTCATCAAAAATGCCAGCTTGCGTGTTTTGCTGGTGTACTTATCGATCCGATCGTAATCTAAAGTTTAAAGGAATCACTTTTCATTCGTAAATGGAGTCGTTCAAGCAATATTTTCTTTTGTGTACATGAATTATGCTAGCGCGGTTTACTTTTATTGTAGTGTTTTTATTTCTGTCGCTTGACGTTAGATTTTTTATCAACCTCCAGGCAGTTCTGTTTCGTTGACATTTCAATAATCGTCCACTTTGCTCACATGCACGAGATACGATAGCAAGCCTTGCTTCTTTCCTCATTGCACACGTTTATTGGCTAACATACAATAAGGTTTTTGCGAAACATTAAAACAGTGGTGCATACGAGCTGAAAGCTGAATATGGTACGAACAAGAAAAAGTACCAGTAAGCAAGCAAGCATTGGTTTCGCAGTTTGGCTTCATTTGCTCTCGATACAAATACAGCGAAGAGTAGAACAAAATGAATTACGAAAGCATCCTTTTCATATCAGTCTTTCTCTTCTTGGTTATTTGAAATATATCAACGAAAAAAAGATACATTAACGAGGCCAACTGTGTCGTATTACTAGAACAAATAACGCTTTCAAGAACAGTAAAATGTTCGAAATTGTCTTCCTGAAACTATGTTATTCACGTATGCACTGCAATTTTTAGTATTTAAAACAGCTGTTACGTACACGTGACTGAAATAATGAACAAGAATCAATCGTAAACAGTAGTCTGCTAATGTTACTGGAATCACTTTGTTGTCTAAAATCACTGTACTGTAACTATATAAAATTTATATGACGACACCGATTGCAAGTAAACATGTTTAAATGTGAATAAATATTATATTCTGTCCAATAGAAGCCGCAAGACCGCGGGACGATCGAAAGATCGAGTAGAAACAGCGTCTAGTTTTGAAAATACGTAACGTGTATGAAATTAGTAAACCGAAACGGTTATCACACAAGAACTTATACTACTTATAAGGGAGAAAAAGAGGCGAGCTTTTCAAGACCACTCCTCACGTTTGTGGGGACCACAATAAACAGTACTAATTAAATAAAAATAGACTGTTTAAATCGACTAAATATCATTATTTCATCAGAAACAGAACAGACAATATTTTACTTCTCACACACAGCAAAGATTAAAAATAAGATTTCTCTCGTAACCATAGATCGTATGCTCTTTTTTTATTTATTTAATATGCTCGCAATCAAGCTATTATACCTGCTTACTCACAAGCGCTCGTAAACGACGAAAATATAACAACAGACAGCGTTATAAGGTATTGTAAAGACTGCAAATTAAAATGCTCACCAAAAAGTCCCCCCATAATTGGTCAAAGTCAACGGTTAGTATCGCATATTACTCTTGAGCATGAATTTCCGTTATCAGAGGAAGACGTAAGTAATCATCCATCAACTCGACCAAATATCCACAAAACAGCGTATTATTTAGTGAAATGTAGTTGAAACTGGTACCCAAATACCTTTACAAAAGTGCACAGGGTGGTCGCAAACAGTCTGAAAAGCTTTTAAGGGTGTTGCAAGGTAGGTTGTGCTGAGAAATAATTTGTTAAGAAAAAAAAAAGAGTTAATTAGCACTGTAAATAGTCAACGAAGTCGTTGTACGCGCAAATTCAAGCGACCCGCCAGAGACGGTGTCGCCAAACTTGTTCAACGTTTGGTTTCCTAAAACTGAAACAGATAGCGATACAAAAATTGGGCATCGGCTAACTTAAATGCTGATTATCTTGGATACTGCGGAACGAATAGTTTTTTTTCTGCACAATTATTTCGCAGCACAACCTACCCTGCAACAGCTTTACAAGGGTTTCAGACCGTTTTACTTGTAGATGTTCACGAAAGCAACAGCTACCGGTAACAGGTAAGACTCTGGAGCCGATTTCACTGCTTTCTTTCTCTACTGAAATTTGAGGGACATATTTTCGGAGAATGCCGATAGATTCAACAAATTTCTGCTGTTAGACATTAATGACTATGGCGCTTGTTAGTATCGGTACAATATTTTCGCATTATTATTGATTCCGCATAATTTTCTTTCATTATTCTGCAGTATACGACTTAATGTATGTATGTATGTCGCTTTTACAGAGAGGCTTTAAAAAGAAGATAAATGTTTGTCGAGATCTTTTGTAGTATTCCATCAGTGTGCTCCTTATTGTAGTTATGTATGATCTTTGTCATTTTTATACTGAAATAGGATTTCGCGCCGAGAATTTTGCACACCTCTTTCGTAGGAAGAAGGAAAGTTGTTATTTCCACTAGACTACTTTCTCATGGCTGACATCGAGGAGTATGAGAAAGATGAGGAACCTGGAACCATCGAGGTACGGTACAGCAGACAAAATATTTGCTAGTCCCTCGGATGATGTAATTTGTATGTTACTCAGCACTTACTGCGAACTTTTAATTTCTTCATCTTGTCAATGTAGTGATGTACGTCCGTATCGAAAAATTGTTTTATTGAACGGGTAATAACAGTACTTTGATTGTCTCATCTTTCACGGCATAAGCGGTTTCGGGTCGTATACGGTACGTTCACCACCACTTTATCAAATCCATACCCTATTATGACTGAACTGCATGTTTTGAAACCGACAGAAGGTTAGACAATAAAGCCAGTCATTTGAAAACTAGTTTTCCATACTTTCAAACTTGGTGAGAAGTTATTCGGTGCTTCTGTTAAGAAGTATTGAAAGGAGATATCCTAGATATGACTGCGTTTAGAACTGAGTGGAAACAAACATACGAACAATCGAGAACTAATAGTAATTGTAACACGTGTATTGAACGTCGTTCACAGTATAACACTGATCTGATAACCGCATGTTTAAGAAAGGCCAACTGAATATACTAGAACAAGACTGTACACATTACGGGGGATAATAACTAGGATACGTACGATTTAAGGTATTTGGAACGGCAGGCGTGTCTGAGTGCTTCAAACAATACTAGGGCTTGCAGCAAATTGTCATTGTTACTCAAAACTCTAGATATCAGATTCACCATAATCAGTGTTGTCCCGGAAGCTAACCAAAACAACGAACTCAAAAACTCAATCTGAAGCTCTTTCAGCCTCCTGGCACAAGTGTGGTCTCTTGCATTCTGTAGAACAGATTCGTCCAATGTGTAAAACAAAAAGCTCATATAAACAGGCCGCTCTTGCATCCTCAATATGTACGAAACAGCAAAGAGATTGTAACGTCAGTAGAAAATGTTTACCGCTATCGGCATATAAAAGCGGCGTAATTGCATGAATGAACCATGAAGGAGCAATTTAAGAAATTGTTACATATGCAGTACATACTTATTTACTTCGAAGTGCGCAAAGCATTACATTGCAATTTATAGTAACAAGAATGCTATTACCTAAATCGCAATGGAGATTGTTATCGGTTCTCTTAATACCAAGGCCGGTTCGAGAACATTTCTCCACACGAGCGGTTCATCATTTGTCGCCCCCTTCCGATTGTTTTTTCCTCCTACACTTTCACCCATGTAAGTTTCCTCTACGCACTGTGATACGCACGAATACGACGCTACCGCCCCTTTCATCCTGGCATTCAAACCGCTTGCTGTTAATAGTGACAGTTGTGGCGCCTCAGCTTGGCGCAAGTGGCGGCTTGTGTCGCTTGGGCTTAAAACAGCCGCTGCTATGACCGCGAATCGACGACTCTACCGATGTCGGATTCGTTTCGTGACGTATATATGCCCAAACGGGAAAATATAATATTTTTTTCACTTATTTTTTAAGGGGATGGGGGGGGGGGGGGGGTTGTAATGTGAAGGATTGATCTGTACTGTGGCCTGAGGTGACTGTTCGATTGTGAGTTGGCGAGGCCAACGAATATGAATACAGTACGAAATCTCAGATGTCGTTACACATTGCTCAGTAACATAGTCGGAGGCCTAGACTAGGGTGAAAGAAGTATCAGAATTTTCAGCTCATCCAAAATCATCGGCCAAGACAAGACTTAATCGCGGAATGTTGCATTTTATAAGTAAGGTTCTTAACAACAAAGTATCCAGAATCGACTCAACATCCACTATCATAGATTCAGTTCTGCCAATACTCCTCTCCTACATTCAAAACTTCACAAACGCTAGCATACTGTGCTGGCCTAGGACTTTAGGAAAGAAAAGTACTACGGATAATTGCCTTAGCCACAGGGTCATTTCAATCTAGAAAAGACACATTAGGCCTACCATCGCAACTGATAATACAAAACAAGTGTATTGTAAAGGAAAGTCTGTCCTACCAATATGGTGAATTGGCAGTTTCGAAAAGGCTGTGCCTTTTTAGTTTTCCGTCTATGCTGCAATTCTAACTAAAAGTGGTACACAGTGGTAGGGTACACATGGCAAAGTTAGAGTTCTCAAAAAGCAGTCCATGTGAATTGTAGGGCAAACTGTGTTCTATCCCACGTTACATTGTTTCCAGATTTATTTAAGATGGCAGATCCCAGATGGAGGCCATAGATGTGGCAACATTGCAATGATGTCATGGTGGCAAGTTCAAATTTTGGTGGGAAAATAGGTCAATTGCGCTACCTCCACTAACCTACACCCCCCCTCTTCTCCCCCCTCCACTCCCCTCCCCTCCCTCCGCCATTTGGAAAATGGCGGGATAAGGACGCAGTCTGTGCTGCTGGATAGTATGGATGCAAGTCTTTATTTTGCATGCATTGTTAATTTAAACAATTTGAATTGTCATAGACAGTAGCTCCACCCAGTGTGTTCACCATGAGGTCCGGAGTCCAATTGACCTAGTTCGCTAACTGCCACGAGAGCGTAATACAAGATGGCGGTCTGGAGAAAAATGGCAGAAAAAGACTCAGTCTGTGTCTAGCTGCTGGACTGGGAGAACAGACATAATTGTTTACTGTTTTCAATGGACAAGATGTCTGTGCTGGAGGAGGAGGAGGAGGAGTATATTAACATCTGAGGACTGTGTTGATAGCATTGGTATTTGGTGAAGACGAATATGGGCTAAATTACGGTTCACAACTCATAGTGATAATTGCGTGGGCTGTAAATGTAGATCGATCGATAAAAGTCCCGTCCGTTAGTCTTCCTTAGTGTTGGATGCAAGATGTTCACTCTGGGGTCTTCCCTCCGCTGTTAGAGGCAAAGCACCAGACTCCCTGCCCCAAGTCTCCATGCCGACTCACGCCAGGATGAACGCAGGCTTATGACACGGTCACGTGGTAGCCGCAAAGCACTTCCTGATGCATTGGAAATACCCATGCCTTCCTCATCCTTCACATCCCCACCGAATGGATACCCTTTGTCACTGAACAATAATTGCTTCAGGAGTTATTACATCTGGTGCTGCAGAATATTGTCAGATACTTAACTTGAAGATATCACACGAACTAAATGTACCATTGCACAAAGAGATTGAGCTTTGCAGGTCATGCGAGAATACTTCAACAATTACACGTTTTATTCCGAAGAATACCGCCGCCGCCATACTTGAACGTCGAATCGAAGAGAAAAATACAGTCATGAAACCATCCCACAGACACTTCACATGCTGTTATGGGACGTACACTGGTTTTTGAGCACTAACTGCTTCAGGTCTTACTAAATACAACTGAATACAGCTGTAAATAAACTTCCAAAAAGATCCATGCGCAGCAGTTTGGTTCAATTTTGTGACGTATACCGCAACTCTTGGCATGGACTCCAGAAACGTAGCGCGACATACTTGTGAAACCATTCCTGGGACGCTTCGCAGGGTTTTATGGGAAATACACTTGTCTTCGCGCATGAGCTGCTTCAGGAGTTACTAAATCCAATTGAATACGTCTGTAATACATTTACAGAAAGACCGATGCACAGTAGCTTGCAGTTGTATACTGCCACACTCGAATATGGACTCTAGAAAGATCACGACACACTTGTGAAACTTCCCTGGGACACATCACATGGGTTTGTGGGAAACAGATCCCGAAGCTGATGTCAGCTGCAAGATCTGGTTTTACATGTCAAAACGACTATATTGGAAGCCGAAATAAATATCTGTGTAACTCTAAACACATGACGCTCAAGAGTTTTCGAGTTTTAGCTGCTTGTTTGAAGGCACTGCCAGAGAGAGAGCTCTTTCTGAGTCCTACAGCTACTGTGGTGTTCATCAATTTTCTGAAATGGTGAGTGGACTTAGTTTATATTGGCTGCTGCTGGAGTCAGGGACATTATTTTTTTCCTCACTTCTCAAGGCACTGTCTAAGCATAGGCGGGAAAATCAGAACAATTATGCAAACAGAATTCCAAGCACTGTCCTACAGATGAGCAAAATGGCTTGAATTTTCGGTGTTCTACAGCAGCTGGTTTGGTGATGCTATAAATGGCGGATAACAGACAGCATCCCGACAGAGATGGAGGACCTGCTTGAACCCGTCTTTGAACACTCGAACAAAAAAGATATCACGTTACTGTCAGAACCTTCTGTAGATACCTTGACACCATCTTGTTCAAACCAGTCTTTAGCGGCTCCCATGCCCCATAGAAAGGATGTCTTGTGAATGAATGGAGCATTCTGATTGGCTGTTACTGAATTTACCCAACAAACTGCTGCTACTGCTGCTGGTGTGGGAGCACTTCTGTCATTTCCAGCGGCAAACCTATTTTATACAGATCGAAAAAGAAACATACAGCAGCCATCTTTCAATGAACAGCTCTGTTACTGTTGAGGAAAGCTCAAACTTTTCAGCATGAAACCGAGCTATATCACAACATACCAAATTGATGTAGTAAACACACAGTTCATATCCTGCACCATACAAAATCATCATTTCTGCATCCTGCATATAGCTATCGACCACCAGACACTTGTACACTGCGAAAACAGACAAATCCCAAAAGAGAACATAAGCACATGCACTGTACGAGGTGCAATCCAAAATGAAAACCTTAACTTTGGGCTTATGGTCACCATCACACTGGAAGTAGTTCCCATCCGCACTCACACACAGGTCCCAGCGCTTCTGCCACTGGACAAACTTTTTCTGGAAGTCCTGTTCTTTGAGGGTGTTTATCACTGCCAGCGATGCTTCTTGAATCCTCTGTAGAGTGTCGAACTGACGGCCTTTCAACTTGAGTTTCAGTTTTGAGAATAGCAAGGTGCCAAATCTGGCGAGTACAGTGGGTGGGGGTTCAACCGACATGTTGTTTTTCTGGTGAGCGAGGATGTGTGACAGGGCGCATTGTCGTGATGCAGCAGCCAGTTCCCTTGATGCCAAAGTTGGACAAAGCATCACAGTAGTATGCGGAATTCACTGTTTGGTTGGGTGGGACGAATTCTTTGTGCACAATTCCCTTGGTATCAAAGAAAACGATGATCGTGCTCTTCACTTCGCTCTTCACCTGTCTCGACTTTTTGAGTCTTGGAGAGCCCGGTCTCTTCCACTGGGACGATTGTTGCTTTATCTTTGGGTCATAACTGTAAATCCAGCAATGGTACCTGTAGCAGTTTTCCCGAGATTCGCACAGAGTTTGATACACACACGCTGTTCTATTCACGGATCTGTCGTAAAATCGCCACACACCAAATACAGAGTAATACGGAAATCGCTATGGACGTGCAACACGTCCTTCGAGCTGAATGTCACTCCGCACACTGACTCATCAGATATGCAGCTCTCGCCACCTAGCAGTGCAAAGATCTACGTCTCCTACTTTCTAGATGGCAGCACCAGACCCAAAAATTTTGGATTGCTCGTATATAGTCCTGCAGCACTAGATATTTTCCGCGAGGTTGGGCAGTCATCCACCATAGCCCTCTATCAAGAGGAAATGCCCCCGCACACATGCTGGCTCAACGTGCGACCAGAGCGCCCTCCATAGACACAAAGATGTTACTATTTGTGGCCCCGACCTGCTTGCTTTCTTCACCCATCTCCATACTCTGGGATTACAAGAACTATTGTATTTTCGCATGGTTTGACCACTTACGAGACAGTTCTGGATATCAAGCACATAGCAGTATACTACCTATTGCTAGCACGGTATAATTCCAACATAAAGACAGCAAATTATATTTCTAAAAACCTGAAACTTTAGCATGGTGCAGTGATGTGGAACATGCTGCAAACCACTGAATAACTAGAAACTTATCTCGTCTGTAAAGATCTTTACGTTAAAACGCGGAAAAATAGAGGCAACTGGTAGTTACACTCGCGAATAGCTATGTCAGTGATATAACAGATTCCAAACCTCCCTTCTGCTTTACAAAGTCAACAAAGGAGTTTGTCGAGTTAGAGAATTGGCAAACCTGTCTTCCACCCCTCCTTCATTATCTAGATGCACACAGCACACACCACAATCGATGTTCTCTAAACCAAATAAAGACGGGAAATCTGCAAAAGCAGTCAACCAAATGATTTATGTGTGAGGGAATGACGTTCCAGCACAAAGACACGTTCATATTGAATATCCTCAAATTTCTACAGAGAACACATGTGATCACGAGGGCTGCCCAACACGTACTGAGTATTAGTTCACTATTCAGCTCTCTGAAGGGTTACACAGTCAGGTCAGCTACATTGCTGTACCCCAGCTGGCCTCTCCATTCAGATGGCTCCTGCTGTAAGCCTTAAACGTAAATCGTTCCCACTACAGGCCACATCCACCACGTACAGCCACATTTTTATCAATGTACTTACAATTAAATATTATGATTTCAGCCTCAATTGGACGACATTCGACAATGAACAGTGTCGGAAATACCCCCTCCTGACGACTGTGGCTCAGGAAATAGAAATATCTGTATCATTCTTATTAATTTTCCAAGTAAAAAGGAAACTTTCATTCCGTTTGCAGCTATCTCAGTTTTCCATGCCAAATCCGTAACTTCCTTATGAAGGACATAGTCATTTTATCTACACATGTCGGAACACACACATAGTTTATAAGCCTGCTGCTCGCGTGAATCTATCTCACATCCCCTAGGACTAAGTGTTATACTTCACCAAAAACTGAGTACTGGCGATATGAAACAATACTGAGCGAAAATCCGCGATGGATGGACATGTCTCATTTGCTTTTCTTGCAAGTGGTACCAGTGTGTCTTAGAGACATAATTCATTCATTCATTTATTGAGCATCCATTTTTTCATATACAATGATGTAGGAGTTGTCATGTAACATTATATGAGTTTGTAATTATACAGTAAATTAATAACATAGCCCTACGGTGGTAAAACACATATAAATATATATCTCATGCAGCGTATAGTAGATAATAACAAAACAAACAATAATTAATTATTTACAGTGCATACTATTTCATACATTTGTTTTTCAGATATGACTTATCATTATCATTGACCACTCTAGTAGAGAATAACAGAACAAACAATAATTAATTAATTATAATGTGTAGAGGCAGACTATTTTCATACATTTGTTCAAATATGAATTATCACTATCATTGACCACTATGTCACTATGTTCTGAAAATCCATGTACTCTGTAACACTGTAAAAACATTCTCTTAACAACATTTTTTAAGCTCATTTTTAAAAATATAAAGCTTTTCTATCTTTTTGATGCTTAAGAGAAGAGCACTAAAAAGGATTTTGGGATGACATATTGCACTTTTGTGATATTGGGCTGTTTTGTGTGTTTCTCTGTGGAAATCATTCCTATGTCTTGTTGGGTAGTCATGGCACTCACTATTTAGAGAAGAAAATTGGGGGTGAGATTTGAAAAAGCAGATACTTTCGTAGATATATAAAGATGGAAGTAACATTATTTGAAATTCTTTGAAAATTTCCCTGCAGGGCTCTCTTGGTGCAGCCCCTTTCATTATTCTTAGTGCTCGTTTTTGAATAATGAATGACTGGTTTGCCAGACTTGAATTACCCCAAAATAAGACACCATACCACAATAGACTACCTATGCATAAGAGCATAATGAGCACATATTACTGTTTTTTCACTGCAACAGTTTTTCAGCATTGTGAATATATTGCAGCATTTACTTAGCTTTTTATTGTGCATTTCAATAGGTTTATCCCACTTTAGATGCTCATCTAACCAGATACCTAAAAATTTTGTGTTTGAAGTTTGTAAAATCTTCTGTTCACCACGTTTCAAAACTATATTGGGCTTTACTTTAACCGATACATGGCTGAAATTCATCCATACTGTTTTTTTCTCATTTACAAATAAACAGTTATCTCTAAACCATTTGCCTGCTTCTTCTTTTGTTATTTCTACTTTGTATTGCAAGTCAGTCTCATTTTGAGCTTTAATAAAAAGACTTTTATCGTCCGCGTACAATACAGCATTAGCTAGTGTTTAACAGTTTGCTAGGTCATTTATGAAAATCAAGAACAAGAGGGGTCCCAGCACAGAACCTTGTGGCACTCCATTACTAACTTTCTTTTATTCTGAAAAGTAAGAGGTTCCTTCATGAACTATTTCTACTTTCTGGTACCTGTATGACAGGTATGATTTAAACCAGCTGTGAACAGTACCACGTACACCATAGTAATATAGTTTCTCAGATGTTGAAAACACGATTGCAATGGCTACGTTACTGTCACAAACGGTCTTGGTTCTACAGGCACATACAAGTATCGCTAACGATATCCATTTTAAGAACTATACAAGCTCTATAACTCGAGGTATAGTATTGCTTCCAAATTAAGTGGCTTTCCACACAAATACTGCAACATTGCATACAGACGGTGATCGCAAGACCTGTATTAACAGACTGACAGTGCAGGTATACATCGCCAGCGATGTAAGCTCGTAATAAAATCACTGAATTTAAAAAGTGATTCAGCTAAGGCACATGGTATGAAGACAGTATTTGCAGTTCCCTCACTAGCTACTTCTCCAGTATTTGTACCACATTCTACCCCAACGCCATGTCATAAGTCGTGTGATGTATCCACCAGTTCATAGGCAATGGTGGATTGAGAATTATCACATACAGTAGAGGTGTGCTATGCAACGATTCACTTTTAAAAAAAGTGTCACTAGATTCAGGTCATAAGAAATGTACACAGCTTTTCAGATCTATGCTGTTAAGCTTTCTGGTAGAAATGCTATCCGCAATTTGGAAGCAAGTCTTTCCATCTAACCACATACCTACTTTGGATCCTATTGTGATGTCTTTTAGTGATTACAGCCACTAGTGAATCATATTTGTGGCACTCTCATATCTCGAAACGATTCACCCTTTCAGACCCATCTGCGACAGCAAAATTTCAACATGGTTTTAGAAGTACCTACGCAACTTGTTCCTCAGACTCTACCCTGCCATCCCTGCAGCTAGTTCTACATGTGATCGTTTCAATTTAAGTCTGAACTCAATAGAAGTTGGGAAGAGCTATATCTACCATATTCTTCAACCTGGACAGAAACAGGGTGAGTTGAGCTAATGCTGCAGGACTCAGTGGAAAGCGAACATGTTGTCGTGGCTCCGCCAATGGCCTACAGAGTGTAAGGTCAGCGCCAAATGAAGCTTGCTCTTGCAACACAGGGTATTAGAAATGACAGTACAAGCAGTTACAGAAACTCGGAAAAGTATGAGGATTTTGCTATTGCATTGCGGTGTATCTCCGAACTACATATAAGTACCCCAGTCTGAAGGAGATGTACATCTCTCAACGTGCATCCACGTCTCTCACCCAAATATACTTTCCGTTGTGTACCATCAGACAAAGAATAAAAAACTACGAACTACAAAAGCTCCGCTAACTTCATCTGATAGATATACTATCTATGTGCAGGTATCAAGGATATGCCGTGACCCCCATTAAATATACAGGTATTGATCCACTCAGTCACCAGCAGTAAGGTGTTATCTCCTGTACTTTAGGAGGAGGACCATATCCCACAGAATACACTATCAGTCGCAAGAGAACTTCCCTGTGTCGTTATTTGAAACATTGTTTTTATTTTCTGCTGTAATATGCCCAAGCAGTGTATGACATTATATGTTAAGCTCGTAAGTGAGAAAAGTTTAGAAAAAGATTGAAATGATGTATACTGTAAACTGGGATAACTTTGCTGCATTTTTTTCTGCCTGTTTTGTAATGAGAAAAACATTTTTGAAACAATCCTAAAACATGAATTTTGATCTCTAGTTTCATAAAACATGGAAGGATGACAACTTAGTTTTGTATTTAGATATGAAAAAAGTGGCAAATACATTTGGCAAAGTTGCCTGAGAAAACCAGGTAACTTTGCTGACTATGTTAAAATTTATGGAAATCATCATAATAGTTACAGGAAAAGGTGTTTAAAACATTGGAAACAATTTACTCATTAGTATTAAACACTTCAATGCAAAGAAAGTTATAAAGAGAGGTACACACAAAAATTCAAATCTTAAAAATTGAAAGGAATGTTTGTCACTTTCATCATAAATAAAAACTTGCCTCAGTTTTGATTTTAAGGAGAATGAATTATGTGCACAATGTCATTTACATTTAGGGAAGCTTCATCTGGCATGTCTGGGAAGCAAAAAAATCTTACCCCTGTCTCTTATCTGAAGATACGATACCTTGAGCTCTCTTTCTAGAGTGTTCTACCAGTTCCCTCAATTTGATTTGTTACATTGGTACTTGGAAGAGACTGGTAGTTCATGAAGTGTGATTCATGAACAGCTTTTCCTGGTGCCACATCAGTTCTCCTTCATCTCCTCTTTGACAGACTCTTGACTATGATTTTCACTACAGGCTTGCTGGCATTTCATGAGTAAATCACTAATTCTTGTGGGTGTGCCATTACCATCAAATCTCTCTGCATCTGGGTTCTAGAATGACTTCTTGAGTACTTAGTGGCACAATGACACATTTCTCATATTAAACATTTGCTGCCAGATAGTTTTTTGGTCCATGCCTAAGCAACACAGAAAAACCAATTTTCAAAATGGAGAGTATCAAATCATCCATCTGTTGTACTGCCATACTTTGTCCTTTTTTGTCCTCTTAAGATCTATGTGTCCCATAACTTTTACAAACAATTAACCACAAAAGGAGGACAGAGTTCTCCTGATGCAAAAACTGCAAACATTAAAGAAATACTTGTCTTGGTTGAATTTATAGCTCTTTTCTGAATACTTTTTTTGGACCCTGGATCATCAGTCAGATCTGTCTCATCATAGTTTAATATGTGAGATGGAGGAACTGCTTCTAATGAGTATTGCAAAAGACTGAAGTATGCTTTAAGTTGATCTACTCCAACACTAATCTTCTGTGAGAAATATTTTGGCACTTGTTCAAGGAAGGCCTTTGGTTATGCTGTTTCACAAAAGAACAGTACCAGTTGTCACCAGATAAATTGTTTTTGAATTGTGAAACCTGCTTCTCCATTGAAACTAAGACATTTTTCACAATATAACATAGGTCAAATGCATCAAGAAGCATTCCGCAATCTGCACACACGAGGATCTCGTCCTCTGCTTCAATGCTCAGTGCACTCTGGCACCCTTGTGTCTTTAAATGGAGATGCTTTACTTTGATTTCAATTGTTCTTTGAGGAATATTGAACTCTTTTGCTGCTTTTTTACTGCTCATTTTCTTGTTAATCACTTTGGAAACAGCAAGCTGTAGCAAAGTGTCATAATTTTGATATCTTCATGCTCCCAGTTTGAATCTAATGAACCCTGACATTTTAACAACCTGTAAAAAGACCCCAAAATGCTAGATTTAAAAAATTGTGAAAGAGGTAAAGAAAGACCAAATTCTACATTGGCTAAGTTGTCCAATTTTACCGAGCTTCCGGTGGAGCATTCCCAAGTTGCACTATTATACAAAATGCAACACACAAATTTATTCCCAATAATGAATTTGAAACTGCATTGAACAAAAGAAATAGTTCTCACGTATGTCAGAATGAGTGGCTGGGATGAGACACTTTTGAAGACAACGATACTAGAAAATGTATCTTCCAGAAGTTGATAGAAAAAGCACTGACAAGTGCAGGAAACAATGAATAAACCTAAAATGCACACCATATCTATCATTCATTGTTTGCTCTATTCAATGAAAGCATTGATGCTTCTATTGGATTATTAAGGAACATGGTGTGTTGTATTTTCCCAGGGGTAGGTGATCAGGATGAGGTGGCACTCAAACACTAAAAAGTGACGAGATGAACAGCACTTAGTAACAGTTTGATATCACTTAACTTTATTAGATGCAGCGTCCAGACACACAGCAGGCCACAATACAAGCAAAGTGTTCAATAAAGCAACTCCCGTCCAATCTGTTGAGGGAGATGTCACAAATGTCCAAGTAATGATGACTGATTAGTAGAACACATTAACCATGAGTGAGCAACCCCAAGATTGAACCAAGAATGCTCACGAGGTGGCCAGCCTACACTTTTTCAACCCTTCCAATGGGGTGCTGCAGTCGCTGCCTGTGGAGTCTCCCACACTGGAGGATGCATGTTGGAAGCAGCTGCCAACTTCTGTGAGTGATCTAGATGGTGATGGAGTCAATAGTGAAGGATTCCACAATTGTTATTCAAAATGTGACAAAGTTTCCCTGTTTGGACTTATTATTAGAGACAGTTTAGCCTGAAACAACAATAACCAAAAGTTGAAACTGTGTGATATCCCTCCATTCACCTGCAATCTGTTATTAGTCATATGACAACACTCACTTGCTGTGTGGTGCAATCTTTGTCTTGACCACCAGATTTACAAAAGCATTGTTAAGGATTTGGCCACAGTTAAATATTTGTGACAAGTAAGACTGTAAATACGATTGCTGCTTATTTCGTTCACAGCAATTTAAGCTGTTCTCTTAGGTTCCTGCCTATCTACAAGTCAGAAATCTTGACATATTCAGAAATATTTGTGACAAGTGAGAATGTAGGTGTCATTTAAGCTGTGTGAGTGAGTTGATTTTGTGTGTGTTTGTGTGTGTGTGTGTTTTTGACAAAGGCCTTGTTGGCCAAAAGCTTATTGTGTGACAGTCTTTTTGTTGTGCCTATCTGTGATTCAGCATCTCTGCTACATGGTGAGTAGCAACTATCCTTTTTATAATATTGTTACATTCAATGCTGGATTTTCCATTGTTTGATTTTTCCTATTTCTGAGTGATGAAGGAGTAGCAACAGTATTATTTCCATCGGGCACAGAAATGGCTGTGATGGTAGTGCTTTTAGTAACTGTTCTTAAGCAAGAGTCCATTCTAGTCTGCACTAGACTGAGGCTGGTTTTTTTTTTTTTCCCTCTAACCACTGGTTTATTAGAGTTTGTGCTCAAATACATTTTTATTAATTAACTGACTTATTATTCAATTACAAAGACTTGAGTGCTGGCTTTGAATCATAGTATGCATTATTAGCTACTTTAGTTGGTGCTTTTGTAGCCCATAAGTTAATATGTTCAGGTTTTTTACACATTTTCTGGAGAATATGGTTTGAGTGTATGTATCTATTATTGTGCTCGTCAGTAACTGCTACATTTAACAGTGCACTTAATGCTTCTGTACCTGACTGAATTATATCTTTATACTTGCAGGATGGAAACCAAAGTTTAATACAAAAATTGTGGTTATTGTTCCCAGAAAGTTTTCGTAATGTTTCTTATGTAGTGTTTACTCAGACTTGCAATGCATTTAAAGGTATGTTTATTGATTTTCTTCATATTATTTTGCCTCTTAATTTGCTGCAAGAAGTAATAATAATATATCTATAAAATCAAAGAAGTTTGTGTCTCATGAAAATAATTAGCTGTCCTTTCTTATTGCAGCATTTTATAATTTTGGACGAACTGCAGCATGGTTGTTTTTTAGCACATCTATACTTCTTTTCATTCCTGTTATACTTGAAGTGGAAAGAGCTGAAATTGAAAATGAACAACGAAGACATCAGAATCAGGTAACCATGATCTGAGATATATAGGTTATTATTTTTTCAGCATCTTCAAGTTAAATATTATTCATGCTGTATTCAGTTGACTGTTATGTGGAATTTGTACCTTTAAAAAAAATGTTTCATGTTAGTACCAAGTGGGAGAAAATCAGAAGCATTTCGGGACAATGTCAGAAGCCTGCCGTGGAGCAAGGATGTACGTCAAATCGTTAAAAAAGTTATATACTGGTCATACTATGTCCTGATCCTGACATATGCATCCAAACCCTGGGTTATGAAAGGAAGAGAGAAAAGCAAAGTAAAAGCTAGGGAGATGAAATTCTTGATCAACAGTATTGGAGCGACAAAGATAGACAGGTTAAGAAATGAGAGGATCAGAGACTTAATGAACATAGAACCATTACAGGAACAGATAGAGAAATCAAGGCTGAGATGGTATGGGCATGTAAGTGAATGGAGGAGAAGAGGATAACCAGGAGGTTACATGAGATGAAACTGGAATAAAAGAGACCAAGAGGAAGACTGAGAGACACATGGCTGAAAGGAGTAGAGGAATGCATCCAGAAGAAAGGAAAAGACTAGACCAAGGTGAAGACAGAGAGAGAGCGGCAAGAAAGAAGATGATTGAGAGGCTTATGTTCCAAACAGACTTGGCCAGAGGCTAGAAACTGTCCAAGATGATGATGAAGTTGTACAATGTTCTGTTTGAATACAGAAACAGAAATCTGTCTGAAATAATGTATTCCAAAACCAGTTTCCCAAGAAAGAATGACAAAGTGTAAGCGAATTAAGACCACAGTTCATTCATTTGTTTGTGCAAGCATTTGGTTGTGTGAAAGAATATTCTGATATGTAGAACAAGATATAAATTTAAAACTGCCATAAACTAATTCTGTAGGCTGTAATCACAAATAACTGTTACTTAATGGCTATATTCAATTTGTGCTTATAAATGCTACAAGTGAACATAATACCAAGAGCCCAAAAAATTCAATATTTCAACAAAAGCTGCTGCTTCCACTTACTCATTGTTACTACATGTATGCTGATTATTTAAACTCCATGTCTGGTAGAGAGACATCACATTTTCTCTCCAGAATTCTGCAACTTTAATGTATTTGATAGTGGCTTTTAAGACATCTTTCTGAATACAGGATCCATCCATAATAGTAGATGATTAGGTGGTTGGACCACTGCTCAGCTGCATGTAATCCCCTTCTCATATCCATGAGACCAAATTTATTCTATACCTTGAGACTCCTGTTCTTGATCTATTAAGGGTTTTCCAAGTAGTATAGGGTCAGTACCACAGCTGATTTCTTCCCTTGGAGTGAAGCACTCTTTCTTAGGAGTACTATGTTGCCACAGCAAAACATGTCTAAAACTGGATCAGGCTTGACATCTAATAATAATGTTCAACATAAAAAACTTTTCCTATATTTAAGGCAGGATGCTGCTGATGTATAATAGAACCACAAATGTTTTGGGTTTTCAATTTGCTTATTCCATTCTGTTCCTCCCAGCACTCTAATGTTATGGATGGGGATGCAACGCCGACCAAAGGGTAGATTTTTGGGACTGGGGTTGATCTAAGGCACTCTGTAACTAAGTGAGCTGACTCATTTAAGGCTATGTTCACGTACATGCTATGGACTGACACTCCAAACTGGTGTCCCCTACTCTCCCACAAAAAAAGATCCCAACACAGTTGACCACAGAAGGTGGGGATTTGCTCCCCACACAGAATTTGTCAGATTTCCCAAGATGTTGTTTCTGCAGCACATTTTTCCTTTCAAACCCTCACTGTGTGCTCTAAAATATTGGGTGCAGTCCAGACTAATTCCCAGATAGTATGCAATGCCTCAGTGATGGGTTTCTGATCTTCTCCACCTAGTGTTCAGTTTTCACATACTTCAGTCTTTACAGGTTTGAGCTTGAGGTTTTTCAGGTCATTATATTTCACGCCTTGGTCTTAGTGAGCTTGCCCTGGAATGATCTTTTAATTTGTACTTGAAGTCTATCTGTAGGTGGCACAAAAGAGAGAACCAGTGAAAATTCCTTGGATCTGTAGATTCTTTCCCCAGCTTGAAAGTAATTAAGACCCATGCTTTTCCCTACAGTTTAGGTATGTGGACAGATTCAGAACATTAATTAATAAATTTAACCAACCACTTTAGAGTCTCTGGTCCAAAATTCATTGGCTGTTTTAGAGTCTCTGTTCCAAAATGCTTTGGCTGCTTTGTTCTTATATCATCTGTCCTGCAGCTCTGCAGCTCTGATACTTTTCATTTGTTTCGCAGCCCTTACCAACACTGTTGCTGTGCAAAGCAAGCTCAAAAAGTTATTTTCTTCAGTGTATTGTGGTAATTTTTATAAAGGGATGGCTGGGTGTGTGGATGGTTGTTTGCTGGCTAAAGATGGATGCAGGTGTGCAGCAGAAGGAGGCCCTGATGAAGGTTCAGTAACTTCTTTATTACTTCTTTGTTAATTTATTCAGCTTGAGCACAGATTCAGCTGCACCCTTCATCTCTGGCACATGGTAGCAGCAGGCAAGGTAGATGCAGGAAGCAGTTGACACATGCTGCTCAGATAGTGGTGCATTGAGCTGGTGTAGTCAGTATGTTGGGTTGAATTGACAGTGTTGGCCCAGCATCTCATGTGGCTGTTATAACCAGTTATATCTCACAGTTCCACAGTTTACTAACACAAATTGATACAAATAATTCTGCCACCAAGTGCCAAGTGTTAGGTAAACACTTTATGAAAATAATATAAATTGATGGTGGTTATACCAATATCCAGGAAGTGCAAGTGGAATGTGGAATTCGGACAGAAATCACAATTTTATTGACATACTAAACCTAGTGAATGTTGAAGTTCAAGTTGCAGTATAGCAGCTAAATTCTATGTCCAGAGTGCAGCCAAGCCAACATCGAGCAGCAGATACATCACTCCAAGAGATGAAACAGTCCACTGCAGCATAGCACTTCTGAGTTGTGGAGTAGAACATAGTACGATGAGAACTGGCTTGTAGACATTTGTGCCATAGTAATGTAGCTGGTGGCAGGGGACACTGTATGTTCAGGGTGGCCAATCACTGTGTGTTCTGAGTGTCCAAGTGTGTGCACAAAGGTGGACTGCAATGCTAGCAGTGGGCCGTGCATGGAGAAGAGCAGCCAATGACGAGTTCTCGGCCATGCGTAATGGAGTGTGCCACTGCTCAGTGTGGAGATTTAATAGTGGTGGATCACAATGTCCACCCGCAGCATGAGTAGCTGGTGGTGTTGACAGGCATTGTGATAGGTTGCTGTGATGCCCAGAGGCTGACTCAGAACTCTTGCTGGACAACAGCAGCGAGCGGCTGGTTGGCTATGGCATTGGCGAGCGGTGTTGTAGAAGTGACAGAAGAGTGTTGGGTGTTAGGGTGTGGGCAGTCAGGCAGAGGCCTGTGGATCACAGCCCAGTGGTGACATAGTTACAGTGAAGACTCCAAGGCTGCAGCCAACACATTGAGTGCAGCTATGTTGTCCTGATGGTTGAATCATGATGAACTGGCTTGGGTGAGGTTTGAATGCTGCTTCTCCCCTGCTGGCTTCATGGTGGTGGTTGCATTATCTGGAGCAGAGGCAATGATCGGCTGTTATAAGCAGCAGTGGCTCAGGCTATACTACTTCCTGGAGACTGAACTGGTGTCGGCATGTGTGGTATGTTGATGCAGGAGCAGTCACTTCTGCTGATCATGCAGTTCAATGATCAGCACTGGCTGACTCTGGCTGTGGTCTGATTACAGATCTCTTGGATCAATCTTCCATTCCAAATTCTGCTATATTTTTAGTCCCTTACAATCTTTCCTTCCTAAGAAAAAAAATCCACTCTCAGATTTCCATTGAAATTTTTGCTGCAATGTAGGTACTAATTCATTTACATGTATTTACATTTTACATTTCATTACAATATTGCAGTAGGTGTGTTGTTAAGGAGGACAATGCAATGTTTCTTCAGACATGCATGCATGTTGAAAGGAACAAGCACTGTTGCGAATACAGCCCTTATGAAATGTATGAAATATATTTGCAGTTGCAAATAATACAGGCATACATCATCTGTATAAGGGAATGATGACAATGAAAATTTGTGCTGGACTGGGACTCGAATGTGGATTTCCCGCTTTACGTGAGCAGTCACCTTAACTGCTTTGGCTATTGGTGCACAACTCACGGCCATTCACAAATTTCCATATATTGTCATTTCTGCATTACAATCTATACTTGTACATGCATTGCATACTTCCCATACAGGATAGGATAATTTAATTGAAAGTCACTGCCTGGTATTGGTGGGTAAATATGATATTGCAGTGCCTGTGTTGTTTACTAGAACAATGCATGCATGCATGTCTGAAGGAGCATGCATTGCTGTGACTACAGCCATTATGAAATACATTTATGGAAAAAAATTGGAGCATCAAGAAGGCATTGTGCAACATACATGAAAGTTGGCAGGGTGTTTCTATGACTGAAAGATGATTTCTATTCATTTCATGCTAGTCACATGAAAGTGGCATTAGTGGCACCACTGTGAGGATGCAAATCAGGTTTGCTATAAATACACGCTGTAACAGTCATGAGCCTTGGTTACCTTTGAGATTGGGCATGGTGAGTTGTTACTAATCAAATATGCATTTAAGGTGACTGTTATAACGTCAAGTTTAACACATTTATTTCAGAATGACACAACACATATAAGTCACAGTGTAAGTTGACAAGCAAGACATGTGTACACGTTAGCATTCGAATGAGCACCGAGTCCCAGTCTAGCGGCCGCTGCTCGGCTGGCCGCTTAGGTGGTGCAGCTGCTGCGTGGCTGTCAGACAGCGCCGCACGTAGAGGACGCGCATAATTGCGTTGTGGCGCTTTGAATGATTGGTGAGTCACAACACTTTTCCCCCCTTTGAAATTGTTGCACTGGTCTTGATGGAGGTGTCCTGGAGATGGCTAACATCCATAGGCGTTGTTTGACTCGCCGTAAAGTCTCGAGGAGGCGGCTTCCTGTACGGACAGAAGTGTCCCCGATGATAACGAGTCAAGATGACAGGAGACGTAGGGGTCGAATCTGCTGGGGCCCCCTGCACCAATCTGCCCATTGCGGCAAGTCCAGTTGATATGACAGGAGACATGGGTGATGTGTCGGTGTCCGTTGGAGGAGGAGGCGAGTAGATTTGCTCCTGACAGAGGATGGTCATCCGGTTCCTGCATGGGCACGTCTCCTGGTGGTGTCCGTTCTTGTGCTTACATCGCGATGACGGTGAGAGGGCTGCATTGCGAGTATTGAGAGATTCCAAGATCCCGAGCGTCAGGTAGAGCCGAAGGTGGTGTAGTGGCATTCGGAACAGGCGTTGCCGGCACACGAGGCCGAAGCTGGTACGAATGATGCACTGCAACACCCGTGTCCATCTGGATTTCATACAGGCATCTGCCACGGTGTCATAAGATGCAGCCTGGGCTCCATTTTGGCCACCTGCCATATCCCCGTACCCAGACGAGGTCGTCGGCAGTGAACCGGCCAAGGGAAGGCACCCGCGGCCGTGAGGTGGGAGGCCGCAGAAGATAAAGTAGCGTGCGGGGCTGTCGGCCATGTAAGAGCTCAGCCGGGCTGTGGTCGCCCATGGGGGTGAAACGGTAAGACGCCAGAAACTGGAGAAGCGCATCATCAGCAGCAGAAGAAGTCAGAAGTTTCCGCATATGAGCCTTAAATGTGCAGACCAGTCGTTCAGCCTCACCGTTGGATTGTGGATGGAACGGCAGGGCCGTGATATGCATAACTCCGCGATGAGCACAAAAATCTGCAAATTCAGAAGAGGCAAATTGCGGACCATTATCAGTAACAAGAGTAGAGGGGAGGCCTTCCAAAAAAAAAATTCAGCGAGAGCACTGGTGGTTGTCGTGGTGGTAGGCGACGTGCAACGGACAATGAAAGGAAAGTTAGAGTAGGCGTCAATTACGAGGAGCCAATAAGTACCTAAAAAGGGTCCCGCAAAGTCAGCATGAATGCGCTCCCAGGGCTTCGCAGGCGAAGGCCACAGTGACAAAGATGACTTCGGGGCAGCGGCCTGTGATGCACAAGGGCCGCAGGCAGCGACCATGTGTGCTATTTCAGAGTCGATGCCAGGCCAGTACACATGACAGCGCACCAGAGATTTTGTGTGAGAGACACCCCAGTGCCCTTGGTGAAGGAGGTGCAAGACCGAAGCATGCAAAGACGCAGGTACCACAATACGCGGCGAAGCATTGTCAGTGGAAAGGAGGATAAGACCATCCCTAGCCGTGAGGTGGCAGCGCAAAGTGTAGTAGTTCCGCAACGGATCAGAAGTCTTAGCGGATGAGCGATCTTGCCAACCCTTCTGAATACATCGTAAAACCCGGGAGAGGGTAGGGTCAGAACCCGTAGCAGCCGCCAGCCTGTCCCCAGTGATGGGGAACCCGTCCACAACCCGCTGCTCGGCAACATCCAGGTGGAAACACATAAGTTCATCCCTATCGAATGCCAGATTAGGACTCATGGGAAGGCGAGACAGTGCATCAGCATTTGCATGTTGAGCCGTTGGCCGGAAATGAATCTCATAATTGAAACGAGACAAGTAAAGAGCCCAACGCTGGAGGCGGTGTGCAGCCTTGTCGGGAAGTGACATTGATGGATGAAACAAGGAAACAAGTGGTTTGTGATCCGTAACAAGATGAAATTTTGAGCCATAGAGAAAAACACCAAACTTATGAAGAGCATAAATAATGGCCAAAGCTTCTTTTTCAATTTGAGAATACTTTTGTTGGGCATCCGCGAGCGTTTGGAGGCATAAGCAATGGGTTGTTCTGAAGCGTCTGAAAAACGGTGCACAAGGACTGCACCGACCCCGTATTGAGAGGCGTCTGTGGCAAGAATAAGATGTTGGCCAGGTTGATAAGTAGCCAGGCATGGGGCCTGTTTCAGCATAGTCTTCAATTTCTGGAAAGCCGCATCGCATGATGCGGATCGGTGAAAAGGCACGTTTTTATGCAACAGGCGATGCAACGGCTGAGCCACCGAAGCCGCAGACGGTAAAAACTTGTGATAGTATGCTAGTTTCCCCAAGAAGGCCTGCAGTTCCTTAACAGATGTAGGGCGAGGAAGGGCATCGATCGCAGCGACAGTTTGCTGAAGCGGACGAATACCATCCCGTGAGAGTTGAAACCCCAAGTACGTGATAGATGCCTGAAAAAATTGTGATTTCTGAAGATTACACTTAAGACCAGCAGTCTGTAAGACATGAAAAAGTGTGCGGAGATTTTGAAGATGTTCTCCAGTGGTGGAGCCAGTGACAACAATGTCGTCCATCTAATTGATACACCCAGGGACAGGGAGCAATAATTGTTCCAAGAATCGCTGAAAGAGAGCAGGGGCACTAGCAACCCCGAACGGCAAGTGTTGGTATTGATAGAGGCCGAAAGGCGTGTTAAGGACCAGAAACTGCCGGGAAGCAGCGTCAAGAGGAAGTTGATGATAAGCTTCTGACAGGTCAATTTTAGAAAAATACTGGCCTCCAGCAAGTTTAGTGAACAGTTCTTCAGGACAGGGCATAGGGTAAGTGTCAATGAGGTATTGAGCATTTACAGTGGCTTTGAAATCGCCACAGAGACGAATATCACCATTTGGCTTAGCAACGACAATGACAGGAGAGGACCACTCACTGGAAGTGACAGGAAGCAAGACCCCTGAAGTAGTGAGACGATCCAACTCCCGTTTTACCCGATCACGAAGGGCCACAGGAATGGGCCGAGCCCGAAAAAACTTAGGCGGAGCAGTACATACAGGTGGTCTGTCAGACCAAGGAGAATATTTTCACATTAATTCAATGTCTGAAAGTTGTTTCCAAGAAGCTATCTTCTCAGTAGCTTTAAGTGAATGTAATAGGAGTCGTTTGGTATGGTGTATCTGGTATTTCAACAATAGCACTTCCAGTTAGCTCACAACAAAGAGGTCTAGGGTCTCACAGGCCAGCCGCATGCACTGGTGCCAGTTTATTGGTAGCTCCACCAAGGTTATTCACGCGCATGCATATTTGAGTTTATTGGTAGCTCTGCCAAAGTTATTCACGCGCATGCATATTTGCGGTATCTGCTTAGTTTAGTGGTAGAACAGATTTTTTCATGTTTTGTACCTTATTTCAGTGTGTTGTAAGTGTTGTAACTGCATCATGGCTTGTTCTTATGAGGCACAGGAGTAGAGAATTAGGAACTTGATTGAAGAAGTAATGGCTGAAAGTGACGCTGGTGATTCTGAAGATGGAGAAATCGACTTTTAAGAAATCCAGGACCCAGAGTGGAAAAGTGATTCCGGCAGCGAACATAAAATGTCGAGTGATGAATCAGAAGACAGTGATTGTGGTGCTGACAGTGATATGTTTCTCAGTAAAGAGGGAACAGTATGGAACTCACGTGCTCCGCCAAAGAACTCCCGCACACATTGTCATAACATCATAACTCATTTACCAGGTGTGAAAGGTGCTGCAAAAAGTGCTACAAATCCTCTACAGTGCTGGGTACTGTTTTTTGATGAAAACATTGTACACATACTCGTTGAATGCACTAAAGGTACATTCAAAGTATCCAGGGAAACTTTTCGAGGGAAAGAGATGCACAACAAACTAATAAAGCTGAAATAAAGGCCTTATTGGGATTATTGTACTACACTGGTGTAATGCATGCCCATCGACTAAGTCTACAAGATTTGTGGTGAACAGATGGCACAGGAGTTGAAATATTTCATCTCACAATGGGCATAAACAGATTTCGTTTTCTCCTTCGATGCCTCAGATTCGATGATAAACAAACGAGAATGGAATGGGAGAAAACAGATCACATGGCGGCAATAAGACAGGTGTTCAGTGTAATTGTTGAAAACTTTCAGAAGGCTTATACAGTTTCTGAATATGTGACAGTTGATGAAAAACTAAATGCATTCCGTGTAAGATGCAAATTCCGACAGTACATGCCAAATAAGTCAAACAAGTATGGAGTAAAGATTTTTGCAGCAGGGATCCCAGAATGTTTTACACATTCAACATGGAGGTGTACATTGGGCAACAGCTTGAAGGCCCTTACAGACAGGACAACAGACCAGTTGAACTTGTTCAGAGACTTTGCCAACCTATCCTGAATACAGGCCGCAACATAACTTGCAACAATTATTTTACAAGTTACGAGCTTGCAAACACATTGATTACGAAGAAGACGACCATCGTTGGTACCCTGAGGAAGAACAAGAGACAAGTCCCAAGGGTATTTACTAACACTAAAAACAGACAAGAAAAGTCATCTATGTTTGGGTTTCAGAAAAATTGCACCTTAGCCTCTTATGTGCCGAAATGAAATAGAGTGGTATTACTACTGTCAATTATGCACCACAATGTAAATATTGACAAAAATACACGGGATGATAAAAAAAAATAAAAATAAAAAAAATAAAAAACAGAAATTATCACTTTCTGTAACCTTACTAAGGGTGGAGTTGACGTTGTGGATGGAATGAGTGCAACATATAATGTAGCTAGAAACACAAGAAGATGGCCAATGGTTGTTTTTTATAGCATCATGAACACAGCTGCGATAAATGCCGCTATTATTTTCAACTCAAATCAGAAAGAATAACTGAGAAGAAGAGAGTTTTTGCGGCAGCTTTCTTTTGCGCTTCTGCATGATCATCTTCAGCAAAGAGTAATGTCAAAAATATTGCCAAGGAAGATAACTAAGAGAATTGGAGAGCTTTGCAGTGTGAAAATTTCTGAAGTGGAATCAACTGCGACTTCACGAGGACGGTGTGTTGACTGCAGAAGCAAAAACGGAAAAACAAAATATATTTGCAAGAACTGCAAGAAATACATTTGCCTTGAACATTCTGTTACTTTGTGCCAAGACTGTATTGACAAAATATCTGATTGATACATGCATTATTTTGATTTTATGTATCTCCATTTGTGTAAATATTTTTGACAAAAATATTAAATTTATCCCTTAAATATATTTACTAAACTGATTTTTATTGATATTACTTCATTTAATAATGCTTCCCTCCATAATAAACATCTAAATGCAAATTCAGAAAGTTAGAAACTGCAAGGGTCTGTGAGACCAACTGCGTGTACTGCCGTCCTGTTTCCAGGTGTGTGCACCGCCGGGTTAAATCCTCTGTGATGCCTGTCTTTAATCATTATTATACATTCTACACTTATTATTTTCATTTGTCCCAGAACATCTACTCCATAGAGTTTATATTTAAAATAAAATCTTATAGCTATTCTAGCCTATCATTACAAAAAATTACCAAAGTTTTTGGATTCCCACAGTTTCCCACACCTGATCCAGGAGCACACCTGGCCTTGATGACATAATACTCTTTCTGTCAACATACCTAACAAATACAGAATGAAACTCAGTGCATGGAACAGATTGCCAAGGTAAACTGCACTGTGTGCATGTTACAGAGTTAACAGTTTGATGCTCAGTCCTTTACTGAACATGACAATGGTATCTAACCCTGACATTGTGGCAAAAATAGAGAAAGGTCAAACCCAAGGATATAGGGAATACCACGAGTGAAACTTAAAAACCAGGCTGCTACTTACACATCTTGCGGTCTCAGACAATTCTTCAATACTCTGTCTTCTATCCATTCACTTCCCTTCTCCCTTCAGAAAGATGCTGCTGTGGAACCGTGGAACCACCTTCTTTCCTCTGGCTGTTCATCTTCACCTCTGCTTCACCACTAGTAATTTCACTCCTGACACCATTTATAATGGGATGGCAGAGATGGCTGTCGAGCCCCCCCACCCCCCACCCCTCTGGGCTTTCTCTCATAATATTCCCGCATTGTAGCACAGGCAAGGTAGACACAGAGAGTGGTTAACACATACTGCTTGAGTGGTGGTGCACTGAGTTGGTGTAGTCAGGTAGTCAGTATGCTGGGCTGAATCGGCAGTGTTGTCCCGGCACCACATGTGGCCCTCTGTGGCACGAGTGGCTGGTGGTGAGGACAGGCATTGTGATAGGCCACAGTGCTGACCAGAGGTTTAATTCAGAACAATTGGCACTAGAGCTGTGGTGGGCAGCTGGTAGACTCTGGCAGTGGCAACCGGTCTCACAGAGAGGACGGCAGAGTGCCGGCTGCCGAGGCACGGCTAACCAGACGTAGGCCCCTAGATCACAGCCCAGTGGCAGTAGTGACAGCGGAATCGTAGTTAGGGCGAGGACTGCAAAGTTGTGGTTGACACTGACTGGGTACAGCTATGATATCCAGCTGATCGAACCATGATGAGCTACTTTGGATGGATTTAAATGCTGCTGCTCCTTGCTGCATCATGACTGCATTAGTATGTCATGCGAGACAATAATCTGTAACAGAGGCAATGACCAGTTGTCATAACTGGTATGAGGTTGGGCCGAAATATCTCGTTGAGTTTGGCCCAGAATTGACAGGCATGGACTGATGACACAGGTCGTACAGTTCAATAACCAGCACCTACTAACTCTGACTGTGACTCTGTCTTCTTCTCCAAGTTCTGCCATAGTTTAAGTTCCTTACAATTTTGTAATTTGTGATTTCTCCTCTGTTTTATTGTTCTTAAGAAGTTGATAAGCTGTTTCATTTGCCATTATTAAGATGAATTCCTCTGGTTGTATTATAGGATCATTGCTTGTGACTTTTAATTACTTTCCTAGACTTTCTACTTTTTGAGCTGTATCTAGATCAGTTAAAAGATTTGACAATTCTGCCTTTTACAAAACATGTCATCAGCTATTCACGTACCTGAATAGGATTTTCAGCTTGCGGGTGTCTTTTGTATTTATCTTGGTAGAATTTCAGTAGGCTTGAAGCGGGAGATGTGTGGTATCACCACTTACAGTCATTAACGTGCAGCGAACTGGCTTTATTGCCGTACCCACACACTATGTTCATTAGAGAGGCTTGGTGACGGAAATGACTAGAGCAGTTTTGGTCGTGACATATATATTCTTCACAAGTCTTACACTAAGTTACAAATACAATTCATCACTAATGCCCGTCTCGATCACCAGTCCTGGAGAGTATACACTCCAGTGATGAGCAGTGGCATAACCACATGGACCGAGTGAGACAAAAGCTGCATCTCCAAATGTTCAGCTTCTGGCGTGACCGGAGATGCCGTGATGTCCGCAAAAGAGAGAAAGGCACTGCCGAACAGAAGGGTGCACAGCACTAAATGAACTACTGCATTTAAGATCATACGTGCGCATTTGCGGGGGAGTCATGTTAACTCGATGCATGTGGTCAGCAGTGGGAGATGTTGGAGGTGTGTGTCAAGTCATGTTGAACAGCCTGCACTGTCTGCGAATACGTGGTGATCGTTCTGTGGTGCGTTTGTGTTTAAAGTTCATGTGCTGCACGATGACAGTGTGGCAGCACTGACGGGGGTCGGTCAGCATTGGAAGGGAGTGCAGCAGCCCATGACATCAGCACGCTGGACCTACGAGTGTGCAGTTGGCGTGTTCTCACACGGTTGGCTAGTGACGGTAGCAGCAGGCACTGATTACAACTGTCTGATGAAGGCGCGCACTTCAGGTCATTTGGTATGATGTCTCAAAGGCACTGACATCTTAATAACAACGCTGAGTATTCACAAGAGCTACAAAAAAAGTTCACTATTTACATTGTTCAGAGTGGTGTCGAGAGTAGCAAGTCCAATTGTTCATTCGTTGCACTGTTCCACAACTTCCCCGAGTGACTCAGTCGTGGGAACACAGTGCAGCACTTGAACCGACCTTGACCCTCGAGTCAACAGAGGTCCAAAGAATATGTGCGAGTGCGGTACCGTCGGGACTCGAACGCGGGTCCAGGAGCTGCTACGGGCAAGCCAAGTGGGTTGGAGTGCGATGTCCAGAGCTCAACAGCGAAGCGAATATTGTAAACTGGCACAGATGCTGATCTGGCCTCAACGCCTGATGCGGTGGAGACACAGGGACACGAATGCGCGTCCAGGAGCTGTGACGGTCACGGGAGGCATTGTCTGGGTCTCGACTGGAGTTGCGGTCCGAAGGTGCGGGCAACTGGAGGCTGGGTCTCTACAGAGGACGGTGGCTCGTGGACACTGGATTCTGACGGTGTTCAGTGGCTCGGGCACGTGTTTGCCGTTTTGGGTGGCGCGGCACATTGGCGACACAGCATGGCCATTTGAATCGGACGCAGCAGCCAGCATGCGTGTCGTACTCCACTGGCGGCTGTGGTGGGGTGACCAGTGTGCCTGTGGTGGGTGCGGTCGTGGTGGCCGTGGTGGCTGCCCAGGTGGGGTGGGGGGATGCGAACGTGGCGGCACGATGACAGCAGTCTGCAGCTGTGTGTCACCGGCAGCCACGGGTGCAGGCTCCTTCTGACCTCTGGCAGAGGGTGTGTCATCTGTAATCAGGTCTTCCGCTGGGTTGAAGAAATGCGTGGCTGCTGGAGCAGTCAAGACGTAAGCTGGCTTGATGTGGTCGATTGACAATGTAGATGGCTTCCCGTTGCATTTGATGACCAGCATTTTCTCTCCTCGGGCAATTGTGCGGTGCGGTCCGCAGTAGGGTGGGCGGAGATGTGGCTGTACTGCATCAATATGCAACATGACGTGCAAGCAGTGCTGCCGGCCAGCGTGCACATATACCCTCCCGGTGCCGTGCCGCATTGGTGCATGCACTCAGAGGCCAGCCATGTGAGTGTGCAGACATTCTGCCAGAGAGGGTGCCACAGCATCGTGTGGGAAAGGAACTTCTTTGACAAAATTGCCTGGGATTGTCAGAGGTTGTCTGTAACAAGGTCGTTAGGTGATGCACTGATCTCCTCCTTCTGCGTTACTTGTAGCCGAGCAGCACCAGTGGGAGTGCCTCTGGCCACGAGGTGTCGTGGCAAGCTAGGGCGGCTTTCAGAGTCCTGTGGAGCCATTGAACCATGCCATTTGATGCCAGAAGGTAGCTTGTTGTCCTGTGTAACCGGATGCTGTTTTTTCAATGGCTTCGGGCACCACTGGAATTTGGGTGTACACGTTTGTGCAATCTATCTTGCTGAACACCGCACAGCCTGCCAAAGCATAACTGAACTCTTGAAAGTGTGGGACTGGGTATCGGTCCGTCACTGTTTGCAAATTAAAGGCACGATAGTCACCAAATGGGCACCCCAAATTGTCTTTTTTTTTTTTTTTTTTTTTTTTGGTACTAAATATAATGCCGATGACTGTGGGCTGCTCGATGGTTGAATGATGCCTCGCTGCAGCGTGGCCTCGAACTCTGCCTTTGCTGCTGCAATTCTATCAGGCACGAGTCGACACGGGCAACATGATGTTGGGGGTCCGGGTGTGGTTATTATGTGGTCCACCATGGAATGTTTAACGTCTCTCAGTGTGCCAGCTGGGTAGGTGTGGTTGGGGAATTTTTCAAGGATGTCAGCATAAGGTCTGGGGCACTTCACAGGTTTAGCACTGTAGAATGTGGTCTGCCGGTGCTGTACCGCTATCTTTAAATTTGTTGTCACATCGATAAGCTGGCTGTTTGCGATGTTGGCTAGCAGTCCATAGTGGCCGAGAAAGTCTGCACCCAGGATCGACTCATTGACATTGGACACAGTAAAAGTCCATAAGATTTTCTCGGCTTAGAGCTAGATCTAAATTGCGGCTGTGTGTGCTGTAAGTTTTAATAGCTGAATTATTTGCCGCTGTGAGGGAGAGTGCCTCGACCCACCTGCAGTCTCGTAACATAGAATAGGGGAATATTGAAAGGTCCAAACCCCAATTTGGGTGCGAGCTAGGAGCGCGGCACCTGCTTGCTTTGTTGCCAAAACGGGCGTCGTAGTAGCCACTTTATGCGTGCTCTGACGTCTGTGGGGTGCCGTCAGAGTGGTTGTTGCTGCATTGCTGGTTGCACGATACACGCTGCCAGTAGCCTAGTCTGCTGCCACTGTGATGCGTGCTGCCCTCTTGCTGCAAGTGCACCAACCGTTCGACTTGTGTGGAGAGAGCTGCCACCTGTGTGGCAAAGTTTTGCACTAGCTGCTGCAGGTCAGCATCCAATGCCGGTGTGGGAGGCGTGTGCCACCACGGAGGTGGGGGGACGGTGTCATAAGCTGCCACAGCCGCGGTGCTAGGCACCGTTGTCAGCGCAAGTGCACCCGGTCGGCTAAGTTAGCGACGGTGTCCAGCTGCATCTCCATCTGTGCTGCTATCTCTGCCTGCAACTGAGCTGAGAAGCTGCGCACCCAGATAGTGCATAACAGCAAATCTGCCACCGTGTCGGACTGCGTGAGGGTCAGCAAGTGGCTGAGGAGCTGTGAGGGCCTCTGGTGGCCACATTCCTCTTGCCACAGCAGTTGGTGCACTCGTTGTTCTTTGGACTGGATCAGCTCTTCCTTGAGCCACTGGTAGGCTGACAGGGTGGTGATTATAGCCAACACTTCAGCCGCATAGTTCTGGTCGAGCTGGCTCACCACGTGTCCAAGTTTTGCCAGGTCACAGGTTACACGGCTGCCCATAAAGACCGCCTCCACTCGGCTGAACCACATGACAGGGTCGCGGGGCCAAAGGGGCGGCAGCCTGATCGACACCCGTCCAGTGCTTGTGGGCACTCTGGTGATTGTAGGAGGTGTCATTGTGGTGGGGATTTGAGCGCCAAAATTGTCCTGGGCTGTTTGTGGCTGCGCAGCATCCGTGTGTGTAGTCTGTGCTTGTAGCTCACTCTCCAGCACCTTGTTGCGTGCAAGCAGGTCTTCAACAGTCTTTTAAAACTCTTCTAATGTTGTCATCTTAGCTTAGAGTCGAGTCCTCACACAAGGGGAAAACACACAATGAAAATATCATGACAAACGAAAACACACAAAAAAAGAATAAAACTAGTCAGTTCACGAAAGAAAATTACTCACACAAAAACAACACAAAGAAAGAGTTTGTTAAAAAAAAACATATTTTATCACTACGGAGCACTTTTTGGGTGCGGACATGTACACGCCAGCCTGCTTGCGGTTCCAAGTCACTTGTACCAATGAACATTCGTCGCCACACATTCTTAGCCTTGGATCACATACAGTGAAGCAGAGATGTGTGGTGTCACTGCTTACAGTCATTGACGTGCAGTGAACCAGCTTTATTGCCATACCCATGCATGATGTTCAAGGGAGAGGCTCGGTGATGGAAACAACTAGAGCAGTTTTGGTCATGATACATTTATTCTTCACAAGTCTTACACTAAATTACAAATGCAATTCAACACTAATGCCCATCCGTACAGGTGCGTTGCACTGGTGGTATGGCTCTGTCACTGATCCCAGAGGGTGTACACTCCAGTGATGAGTGGTGATGCGACCGCGTGGACTGAGCGAGACAAAAGCTGTGTTACCGAATGTTCAGCTCTTGTCACAACCAGAGGTGCCACGATGTCCGCAAAAGAGAGAAAGGGTGCACACCGTGAAACGGGCGACTGCATTTAAGACCACGCGTGCACGTTTGCGGGGGAGTCGTGTTAACTTGACGCACGTGGTCAGCAGCCAGAGAAGTCAGAGATGTGTGTTGTGTAGTGTTGACCAGCTCACACTGTCTGCCTGCTTTTGTCCCGTGTGGTCTGGTGCACGATGCACCGTTGCCAAATCCGGCATAATGGTATAGCTGCACTTGTGAATGCCTGGCATCGCTTACTTGTGTCGGCTGTGCCATAGTTCAGCCGTTTGCACATTTGAACAGTGTGGCTGCCACAGGCTAAATGTGTCTTGGTTGAGACCAAACATGTATTGTTCTGCATCCACAAGTATGTGTTTCCAAGAGATCTTTTATTATAAGAGTTACAAAATCCTTATATGATTTCCCCCCCATGAACCATGGACCTTGCCGTTGGTGGGGAGGCTTGCGTGCCTCATCGATACAGATAGCCGTACCGTAGGTACAACCACAACGGAGGGGTATCTGTTGAGAGGCCAGACAAACGTGTGGTTCCTGAAGAGGGGCAGCAGCCTTTTCAGTAGCTGCAAGGGCAACAGTCTGGATGATTGACTGATCTGGCCTTGTAACAATAACCAAAACGGCCTTGCTGTGCTGGTACTGCGAACGGCTGAAAGCAAGGGGAAACTACGGCCGTAATTTTTCCCGAGGGCATGCAGCTTTACTGTATGATTAAATGATGATGGCGTCCTCTTGGGTAAAATATTCCGGAGGTAAAATAGTCCCCCATTCGGATCTCCGGGCGGGGACTACTCAAGAGGATGTCGTTATCAGGAGAAAGAAAACTGGCGTTCTACGGATCGGAGCGTGGAATGTCAGGTCCCTTAATCGGGCAGATAGGTTAGAAAATTTGAAAAGGGAAATGGATAGGTTAAAGTTAGATATAGTGGGAATTAGTGAAGTTCGGTGGCAGGAGGAACAAGACTTCTGGTCAGGTGACTACAGGGTTATAAACACAAAGTCAAATAGGGGTAATGCAGGAGTAGGTTTAATAATGAATAGGAAAATAGGAACGCGGGTAAGCTACTACAAACAGCTTAGTGAACGCATTATTGTGGCCAAGATAGATACGAAACCCACACCTACTACAGTAGTACAAGTTTATATGCCAACTAGCTCTGCAGATGACGAAGAAATTGAAGAAATGTATGATGAAATAAAAGAAATTATTCAGATTGTGAAGGGAGACGAAAATTTAATAGTTATGGGTGACTGGAATTCCAGTGTAGGAAAAGGGAGAGAAGGAAACATAGTAGGTGAATATGGATTGGGGCTAAGAAATGAAAGGGGAAGCCGCCTGGTAGAATTTTGCACAGAGCACAATTTAATCATAGCTAACACTTGGTTTAAGAATCATGATAGAAGGTTGTATACATGGAAGAACCCTGGAGATACTAAAAGGTATCAGATTGATTATATAATGGTAAGACAGAGATTTAGAAACCAGGTTTTAAATTGTAAGACATTTCCAGGGGCAGATGTGGACTCTGACCACAATCTATTGGTTATGACCTGTAGATTAAAACTGAAGAAACTGCAAAAAGGTGGGAATTTAAGGAGATGGGACCTGGATAAACTGAAAGAACCAGAGGTTGTACAGAGTTTCAGGGAGAGCATAAGGGAACAATTGACAGGAATGGGGGAAAGAAATACAGTAGAAGAAGAATGGGTAGCTTTGAGGGATGAAGTAGTGAAGGCAGCAGAGTATCAAGTAGGTAAAAAGACGAGGGCTAGTAGAAATCCTTGGGTAACAGAAGAAATATTGAATTTAATTGATGAAAGGAGAAAATATAAAAATGCAGTAAATGAAGCAGGCAAAAAGGAATACAAACGTCTCAAAAATGAGATCGACAGGAAGTGCAAAATGGCTAAGCAGGGATGGCTAGAGGACAAATGTAAGGATGTAGAGGCTTATCTTACTAGGGGTAAGATAGATACTGCCTACAGGAAAATTAAAGAGACCTTTGGAGATAAGAGAACCACTTGTATGAACATCAAGAGCTCAGATGGAAACCCAGTTCTAAGCAAAGAAGGGAAAGCAGAAAGGTGGAAGGAGTATATAGAGGGTCTATACAAGGGTGATGTACTTGAGGACAATATTATGGAAATGGAAGATGATGTAGATGAAGATGAAATGGGAGATACGATACTGCGTGAAGAGTTTGACAGAGCACTGAAAGACCTGAGTTGAAACAAGGCCCCCGGAGTAGACAACATTCCATTAGAACTACTGACGGCCTTGGGAGAGCCAGTCCTGACAAAACTCTACCATCTGGTGAGCAAGATGTATGAAACAGGCGAAATACCCTCAGACTTCAAGAAGAATATAATAATTCCAATCCCAAAGAAAGCAGGTGTTGACAGATGTGAAAATTACCGAACAATCAGTTTAATAAGCCACAGCTGCAAAATACTAACACGAATTCTTTACAGACGAATGGAAAAACTAGTAGAAGCCGACCTCGGGGAAGATCAGTTTGGATTCCGTAGAAATACTGGGACACGTGAGGCAATACTGACCTTACGACTTATCTTAGAAGAAAGATTAAGGAAAGGCAAACCTACGTTTCTAGCATTTGTAGACTTAGAGAAAGCTTTTGACAATGTTGACTGGAATACTCTCTTTCAAATTCTAAAGGTGGCAGGGGTAAAATACAGGGAGCGAAAGGCTATTTACAATTTGTACAGAAACCAGATGGCAGTTATAAGAGTCGAGGGACATGAAAGGGAAGCAGTGGTTGGGAAGGGAGTAAGACAGGGTTGTAGCCTCTCCCCGATGTTATTCAATCTGTATATTGAGCAAGCAGTAAAGGAAACAAAAGAAAATTTTGGGGTAGGTATTGAAATCCATGGAGAAGAAATAAAAACTTTGAGGTTCGCCGATGACATTGTAATTCTGTCAGAGACAGCAAAGGACTTGGAAGAGCAGTTGAATGGAATGGATGGTGTCTTGAAGGGAGGATATAAGATGAACATCAACAAAAGCAAAACGAGGATAATGGAATGTAGTTGAATTAAGTCGGGTGATGTTGAGGGTATTAGATTAGGAAATGAGACACTTAAAGTAGTAAAGGAGTTTTGCTATTTGGGGAGCAAAATAACTGATGATGGTCGCAGTAGAGAGGATATAAAATGTAGACTGGCAATGGCAAGGAAAGCGTTTCTCAAGAAGAGAAATTTGTTAACATCGAGTATAGATTTAAGTGTCAGGAAGTCTTTTCTGAAAGTATTTGTATGGAGTGTAGCCATGTATGGAAGTGAAACATGGACGATAAATAGTTTGGACAAGAAGAGAATAGAAGCTTTCGAAATGTGGTGCTACAGAAGAATGCTGAAGATTAGATGGGTAGATCACATAACTAATGAGGAGGTACTGAACAGGATTGGGGAGAAGAGGAGTTTGTGGCACAACTTGACCAGAAGAAGGGATCGGTTGGTAGGACATGTTCTGAGGCATCAAGGCATCACCAATTTAGTATTGGAGGGCAGCGTGGAGGGTAAAAATCGTAGGGGGAGACCAAGAGATGCATACACTAAGCAGATTCAGAAGGATGTAGGTTGCAGTAGGTACTGGGAGATGAAGAAGCTTGCACAGGATAGAGTAGCATGGAGAGCTGCATCAAACCAGTCTCAGGACTGAAGACCACAACAACAACAACATATGATTTTGGAGTCAATTTAAGTTTTGCAACTTCATTGCTCAATTCCATTGATAAAATTTTCCAGACCACCTTTCTGAAGGTGAATTACCATTTAAAGGGGACTTCTGAGCTGATAATTCCAAGTACTGTACACATTATGGTATAATGCTGTGTTTTTGGTGTTAGTTTCTTGTCTGTTTTCACCTCATGTTGAGCTGCTTGTGAACTGAAAAACTGTCAGGGTGCTAGCCCTTGTTCCATTACCCTTAAGGAAAGCATTTTGTTTCCTCCACAATGTCTCCTGGTGGTTGAAGGGTTTGCCATTCTCTTGATGTCAGTGTTGCCCGTGGTGTGCCTGATTGCTGATTAATTTATCAGTAATCCGCAAGGAGGCTCCTTCAGTGTTCCACATCTATACCAATAGTTATCAAAGATAAGTCATGTACAAACTATAAAAACAGATGCATATTTACAATGAGCATCATTGGTTTATATGCTACCTAAGAAAATATTAAATCTTAGAATCAATATAATCATGTAATTGCCTGTGAACAGAAATTCTTTGCCCTGTTATACTATTGTTTCTCTTCCACAGTGTTACATTCACCAAACTAAGTAATCTCTGCTTTTTTCACCAATTTCATGTTCCTTAACCTTATATTTAAACACGTAAACTTTCACAAACATGCTCTTGCTGCAGCCAAACAACAGCTCCACAAACTTTTCCTCTAGTCCTACTTAACCTTTGGTATAGTCCCCAAACGCTTCAGATTACTATTTTCCTCCTCTGGCTGCACTACCTCTTTCCACCAGTCCCTTCTTAAATTCCATACTGATCAGTCCGTAGCTCTTACCCATCCTTAGTTGACATATACATTGTGTCAACCAATATCACTCTCAACATCTACTGTCTATGTTCAAAATCCTCATCTATCAGCCCCTGCAACTGCTAGCACACACAGTATAAATTTGAATAAACTGTTTCTCACTTACTTGTTTGTCAAATACCTCAAAATTGATGTCTTTCTCCTCCTGTTGATCACCCATCCAAGCTCACCAGAACTAAAATCAAAATCCAACACCTCACTGTTCTGGTTCCCTTTTAATCCTCAACACTCTTCTAGAGCCCTCACTGATTCTGAGACATCTGTTCTTTCTAAAGGACTTCAGCCTCAAACTCAGATTCAGTCACTCTGCCTTACTGCAAGATCCCCTCTTATTCAGCATTAATCTCAATTGCAAGTACCATTTCACCACCTTCTTCCTATCACACCTACAGATTTCAACTGAAATCCCAAAGGAACCCTTGTCTTCAAGCATTCCAGAAATTCCTGAAGCCATTATTGGCTTTCAGTCCTCCTGGAAAATATTACTGAGACCACAAAACTTACCCAAGGGGTTCTGAGCTGAATGCAAACTGTTCTATCTTCACCCTCCCTGGAGACATGCTCCAATACAGGAGTATGTGGCAGAGGGGCATTGTAAGCTATAGGACACTTTGGCATACAAAACCTGGCACTTTATCTTGCCCCTCCATTGATAAACCCTACAGTGGGAAAGGCAGAGCAATGTCCAAACCCACAGGTCATTTACCTGCTAACATGTGTTCAGCGCAGTGTTTTATTTAGAGATGACCACCACTAAACTGTGTGCATGCATGAATGAACACAAAAGATCTATCCACATTGGGAACAAAGGTACTTAGTTGCTGAAAGGTTAGTGTTCAGAAGAAAGGATTTGGGGAGGGATGGTGAGGCCATATTGGAGGTAAGGAATTCCTGGAAGACGATCAGTGGATGGTTAGATGAGAGGGGGAGAGGGAGGATCATTGTTGGATGATGGTATGAATTGGATGAGGCAGGGTTCAATGCTGGGATTAGGTTGGCTTTGGTCCACTTGTCTAGGATAAACAGCCTCTGCCAAACTGTGGCGTAGAACAAAGTAGACTACTCTGTGGCACAACATGCAGCCGAATGTAACGTGTTATTTCAATGCCTGCTACACTACCCGAGCCATCTTTATCCTCTCCTGCACCTACTGTTCCTACACCCTCCACCCAACAGTTTCCACCCCCTCTGTCCTATCACCTCCTCCCTATTCTCGTCTCCCTCCCACTTTGTGTGTCTCCCTTTGCCAACGCTTCCACCCAAGTTTCCTCTTCCCCACTCCTCTCTTTTTTCGCTCCCCATTTCCACTCCCCCTCCCCACCTCCCTCCCCCATAGCCTCCTGATGCTGTACCTGTTGGCAGTCTAGTGCCTGCTCACACTGCCAGACAGTGCTCTTCTCCACCCCACATCGATACCCTGCTGTCCCTTCCCCTGCCCCACCCCTTCCGTGTTGCTGCTTTCATTTTATGTGACGCATTCTGGTCCAAGCTACCGAAGATGGCAGATGGGTGTATGAGTTGTGCTTGATTGTGTGAATGAAGATGTGTGTGTGTTCCTTTTCTGATGAGCTTCTTTTTCTTTTTACTACAGCTGAACCATTCTAATCCTTTCCTTACTAACTTCCTTTAATTTGTTGGTGTAAGGTTTAGACTGTACACTGTGTGTTAGTATGAGCTGTTTTATAGCTTGTACATCAGTAAGCATGACAATTTTAACTTGTGTTTATGTTGGTTGTCTTTTAGTTTTATATCTCAACTCCTATATCTAGTTGAGAAATCACCAGGGTAGTAGTCGCACACTGTTTTAAATTGTTGAAAGTAGCTTGAGAACTAGCTAAGTCTTTTGTTTTATTATAATAGGCAAAACACCATCAGCAAACTCCCAAATCCATGTCTACCATGGCTATACTTATCTTGCTTCATATGATGTTTGGGGTATTTTAAAATTATAAATAACAAACAAAAAATGTGTATGATATTTGTTTATTATTGTTCTGCACAGAATATAAATACAGTACTCTACTTGTATATAATGTTGTCAGTATTGCCACCACACTAATTATTAGAACTCACTCATCTGAAACTCCTAATCATTCTGTTAGCAACTACCTACCTCCCTGAAAAATATCTGGAACTGCCCAACCTCTGCTTAGGCAATTTCTCTCATTATGATGGCTTGTGAAATTCTTATCACGTTAACCAAGGTCTACTTGAGAGTTAACAAAGTATCTTTTAAATAATCATTTGTACAGTTACCAAATTTTAGTAGAATTTGGAGGATCAAAATAGAAAGTGCGGGCACTCACAGATTTTTGGTTCTGTTTGTACAAAAATCATCTTTATAATATATTGCTTGAACTGGACTGATATAGACAGGAAAGAGATAAAAACAAGCAAAAATGAAAAGTGCTATAAAAAGGTCAACTAAAAATTAAACAGAATGTGATTGATAGATTACAGTTCTGGACTAAGATTTTTCCAAGACAAAGTATTTAATAAATTGTTGATGCTTTTTTATCACCATTTTCATTCATTAATATTATTTAAAGCATCAGCATTTGGATGAAAAATTTACTTTTATTGAGATATCTCAGCATTGTATGCCAGTCGCCAATGGCCTTGCTGCTGTGGTAAGACCGGTTCCCATCAGATCACCAAAGTTAAGCACTGTTGGGCTTGGCTAGCACTTAGATGGTTCACTGTCTGGGTCTGCTGGGTGCTGTAGGCAAGCTGGGTGCACGCAGCCCTTGTGAGGCTGATTGAGGAGCTACTTGATTGAGAAGTAGCAGCACCGGTGATGAAGACTGATAACAGGTAGGAGAGTGGTGTGCTGACCACATGCCCCTCCATACCCACATCCGGTGATGCCTAAGGGCTGAGGGTGATGTAGTGGCCAGTCAGTAACATTGGGCCTTTGGGTCTGTTCGGACGGTGTTTGTTTGTTTTTGTATCTCAGGTACTTCAGAATGCTTCTTAAGGAAAGTATCAAGAAGGAAGTTAAGCAGTGTTCTCTTATCAGGCTTTGCAGGTTTAGTTCACAGAAAGTATCCTCCACAAAACCTATTACATCATTAATTGTCAAATATAAATTTTCATGGCCAGAAATTTTACAGTTGTTATTATTATTATTATTATATTCCAGGCTTTTATGCCATGGTTGGATGAATAAAATTTTGAAAATCAACACTGTGCCCATGGAGGAAATTATAACCAGATTGGAAACAGGCATTCATAGTGTGATTGTGTTAACACCTGAAGAAATCTGTATAGAAGAGTAAGAGTAAAAGTATTAGCTGGCATAAAGGCTCCTAAATATAATATAACTGTGGGTGAGAGGAATGCTATAAAACACTTGAATGAGGATGTTAGTACTATCTTTCTCCCCATAGAAAAGGGCAGTGCAATGGTACTTTTGAATGTGGTCCACTATCACAGTAAGATTGCAATTTGTTAGACCTACAGCCATATAAGAAGCTGAGTAAGGGCCCCACCAATTAAATTCTTAGAACTATTACACAGGTAATAATAGTCCCTCAGTCAGGATATAGAGAAGGGTCTGTTCATTTCAGCTGCACTACCACTGAGATTTTATGGGTTGACAAAAATTAATAAAGAGAATTTTTCACTAAGAGCTGTAGTAAGTGCCATTGGTTTACTCAGCTTTCAATTCACCAATTCTTAATAACATTATTTCAATTGCATTTGGCCTAATAGGACTCTACCTCAAGAATTTGGCACACGTCATCAGTAAATTTAATGGCATAGTGGTCCATACAGAGTACATATTAGTCAGTTTTGATGGAGTGTCACTTTTTACAATTGTTCCATTTTATGAGATGTTGAAATGGCTGAATCATATTTTTCCCTGGAATGTTTCCCTATATATATATATATATATATATATATATATATATATATATATATATATATATATATATATATATATATATATATATATATATATATATATATATATATATATATATATATATAACAGAGGGAAACATTCCACGTGGAAAAAATATATCTAAAAAGAAAGATGATGAGACTTACCAAACAAAAGCGCTGGCAGGTCGATAGACACACAAACAAACACAAATATACACACAAAATTCAAGCTTTCGCAACAAACTGTTGCCTCATCAGGAAAGAGGGAAGGAGAGGGAAAGACGAAAGGAGGTGGGTTTTAAGGGAGAGGGTAAGGAGTCATTCCAATCCCGGGAGCGGAAAGACTTACCTTAGGGGGAAAAAAGGACAGGTATACACTCGCACACACACACATATCCATCCACACATACAGACACAAGCAGACATATTTAAAGACAAAGAGTTTGGGCAGAGATGTCAGTCGAGGTGGAAGAGTAGAGGCAAAGAAGTTGTTGAGAGACAGGTGAGGTATGAGTGGCGGCAACTTGAAATTAGAAATTGAAATTAGCGGAGATTGAGGCCTGGCGGATAACGAGAAGAGAGGATATACTGAAGGGCAAGTTCCCATCTCCGGAGTTCGGATAGGTTGGTGTTGGTGGGAAGTATCCAGATAACCCGGACGGTGTAACACTGTGCCAAGATGTGCTGGCTGTGCACCAAGGCATGTTTAGCCACAGGGTGATCCTCATTACCAACAAACACTGTCTGCCTGTGTCCATTCATGCGAATGGACAGTTTGTTGCTGGTCATTCCCACATAGAATGCATCACAGTGTAGGCAGGTCAGTTGGTAAATCACGTGGGTGCTTTCACACGTGGCTCTGCCTTTGATCGTGTACACCTTCCGGGTTACAGGACTGGAGTAGGTGGTGGTGGGAGGGTGCATGGGACAGGTTTTGCACCGGGGGCGGTTACAAGGATAGGAGCCAGAGGGTAGGGAAGGTGGTTTGGGGATTTCATAGGGATGAACTAAGAGGTTACGAAGGTTAGGTGGACGGCGGAAAGACACTCTTGGCGGAGTGGGGAGGATTTCATGAAGGATGGATCTCATTTCAGGGCAGGATTTGAGGAAGTCGTATCCCTGCTGGAGAGCCACATTCAGAGTCTGGTCCAGTCCCGGAAAGTATCCTGTCACAAGTGGGGCACTTTTGTGGTTCTTCTGTGGGGGATTCTGGGTTTGAGGGGATGAGGAAGTGGCTCTGGTTATTTGCTTCTGTACCAGGCCGGGAGGGTAGTTGCGGGATGAGAAAGCTGTTGTCAGGTTGTTGGTGTAATGTTTCAGGGATTCCGGACTGGAGCAGATTCGTTTGCCACGAAGACCTAGGCTGTAGGGAAGGGACCGTTTGATGTGGAATGGGTGGCAGCTGTCATAATGGAGGTACTGTTGCTTGTTGGTGGGTTTGATGTGGACGGACGTGTGGAGTTGGCCATTGGACAGGTGGAGGTCAACGTCAAGGAAAGTGGCATGGGATTTGGAGTAGGACCAGGTGAATCTGATGGAACCAAAGGAGTTGAGGTTGGAGAGGAAATTCTGGAGTTCTTCTTCACTGTGAGTCCAGATCATGAAGATGTCATCAATAAATCTGTACCAAACTTTGGGTTGGCAGACCTGGGTAACCAAGAAGGCTTCCTCTAAGCGACCCATGAATAGGTTGGCGTACGAGGGGGCCATCCTGGTACCCATGGCTGTTCCCTTTAATTGTTGGTATGTCTGGCCTTCAAAAGTGAAGAAGTTGTGGGTCAGGATGAAGCTGGTTAAGGTAATGAGGAAAGAGGTTTTAGGTAGGGTGGCAGGTGATCGGCGTGAAAGGAAATGCTCCATCGCAGCGAGGCCCTGGACGTGCGGAATATTTGTGTATAAGGAAGTGGCATCAATGGTTACAAGGATGGTTTCTGGGGGTAACAGATTGGGTAAGGATTCCAGGCGTTCAAGGAAGTGGTTGGTGTCTTTGATGAAGGATGGGAGACTGCATGTAATGGGTTGAAGGTGTTGATCTACGTAGGCAGAGATACGTTCTGTGGGGGCTTGGTAACCAGCTACAATGGGGCGGCCGGGATGATTGGGTTGGTTGGTTGGTTGTTTGGGGAAGGAGACCAGACAGCGAGGTCATCGGTCTCATCGGATTAGGGAAGGAAGTCGGCCGTGCCCTTTGAAAGGAACCATCCCGGCATTTGCCTGGAGCGATTTAGGGAAATCACGGAAAACCTAAATCAGGATGGCCGGACGCGGGATTGAACCGTCGTCCTCCCGAATGCGAGTCCAGTGTCTAACCACTGCGCCACCTCGCTCGGTGATGATTGGGTTTGTGGATTTTAGGAAGAAGGTAGAAGGTTGGGGTGCGGGGTGTCGGTGGGGTCAGGAGGTTGATGGAGTCAGGTGAAAGGTTTTGCAGGGGGCCTAAGGTTCTGAGGATTCCTTGAAGCTCCGCCTGGACATCGGGAATGGGGTTACCTTGGCAAACTTTGTATGTGGTGTTGTCTGAAAGCTGACGCAGTCCCTCAGCCACATACTCCCGACGATCAAGTACCACGGTCGTGGAACCCTTGTCCGCCGGAAGAATGACGATGGATCGGTCAGCCTTCAGATCACGGATAGCCTGGGCTTCAGCAGTGGTGATGTTGGGTGTAGGATTAAGGTTTTTTAAGAAGGATTGAGATGCAAGGCTGGAAGTCAGAAATTCCTGGAAGGTTTGGAGAGGGTGATTTTGAGGAAGAGGAGGTGGGTCCCGCTGTGACGGAGGACGGAACTGTTCCAGGCAGGGTTCAATTTGGATGGTGTCTTGGGGAGTTGGATCATTAGGAGTAGGATTAGAATCATTTTTCTTCGTGGCAAAGTGATATTTCCAGCAGAGAGTACGGGTGTAGGACAGTAAATCTTTGACGAGGGCTGTTTGGTTGAATCTGGGAGTGGGGCTGAAGGTGAGGCCTTTGGATAGGACAGAGGTTTCGGATTGGGAGAGAGGTTTGGAGGAAAGGTTAACTACTGAATTAGGGTGTTGTGGTTCCAGATTGTGTTGAAAGGAATTTTGAGGTTTTGGAGGGAGTGGAGCTGGAAGTGGGAGATTGAGTAGATGGGAGAGACTGGGTTTGTGTGCAATGAGAGGTGGTTGAGGTTTGCTGGAAAGGTTGTGAAGGGTGAGTGAGTTGCCTTTCCGCAGGTGGGAAACCAGGAGATTGGATAGTTTTTTGAGGTGGAGGGTGGCATGCTGTTCTAATTTACGGTTGGCCTGTAGGAGGATGCTCTGAACAGCCGGTGTGGATGTGGGAGAGGAAAGATTAAGGACTTTTATTAAGGATAGGAGTTGACGGGTGTGTTCATTGGCTGAGTTGGTGTGTAGGTGAAGGATTAGGTGGGTGAGGGCAAAGGATTGTTCAGTTTGGAACTGGTATAGGGACTGATGGAAGGAAGGGTTGCAGCCAGAGATGGGAACTTTAAGTGTGAGGCCTTTGGGGGTAATGCCAAATGTCAGACAAGCCTGAGAAAATAGAATATGGGAGCGTAATCTGGCTAGGGCGAAGGCATGTCTGCGGAGGGAATGTAAATAAAACTTAATGGGGTCGTTGTGGGGGTGTTGTGCGGGTGACATGGTACTAGAAGGTCGAAAGTGTAATGTGAGGCTGAAATGAAAATGAATGTAAAAATATGTGGGGAGAGATAAAGGTGAAGTAGAAAGCAAATGGAGATCTGGTGTGAAAAGAGGCGAAAAGGGGTTGGTTGAGCTGGGTTATGTTGATCCAGTGGTGAAATAGTATGCACATCGTTTTCTACCTACACTATTACACTATTTCACCACTGGATCAACATAACCCAGCTCAACCAACCCCTTTTCGCCTCTTTTCACACCAGATCTCCATTTGCTTTCTACTTCACCTTTATCTCTCCCCACATATTTTTACATTCATTTTCATTTCAGCCTCACATTACACTTTCGACCTTCTAGTACCATGTCACCCGCACAACACCCCCACAACGACCCCATTAAGTTTTATTTACATTCCCTCCGCAGACATGCCTTCGCCCTAGCCAGATTACGCTCCCATATTCTATTTTCTCAGGCTTGTCTGACATTTGGCATTACCCCCAAAGGCCTCACACTTAAAGTTCCCATCTCTGGCTGCAACCCTTCCTTCCATCAGTCCCTATACCAGTTCCAAACTGAACAATCCTTTGCCCTCACCCACCTAATCCTTCACCTACACACCAACTCAGCCAATGAACACACCCGTCAACTCCTATCCTTAATAAAAGTCCTTAATCTTTCCTCTCCCACATCCACACCGGCTGTTCAGAGCATCCTCCTACAGGCCAACCGTAAATTAGAACAGCATGCCACCCTCCACCTCAAAAAACTATCCAATCTCCTGGTTTCCCACCTGCGGAAAGGCAACTCACTCACCCTTCACAACCTTTCCAGCAAACCTCAACCACCTCTCATTGCACACAAACCCAGTCTCTCCCATCTACTCAATCTCCCACTTCCAGCTCCACTCCCTCCAAAACCTCAAAATTCCTTTCAACACAATCTGGAACCACAACACCCTAATTCAGTAGTTAACCTTTCCTCCAAACCTCTCTCCCAATCCGAAACCTCTGTCCTATCCAAAGGCCTCACCTTCAGCCCCACTCCCAGATTCAACCAAACAGCCCTCGTCAAAGATTTACTGTCCTACACCCGTACTCTCTGCTGGAAATATCACTTTGCCACGAAGAAAAATGATTCTAATCCTACTCCTAATGATCCAACTCCCCAAGACACCATCCAAATTGAACCCTGCCTGGAACAGTTCCGTCCTCCGTCACAGCGGGACCCACCTCCTCTTCCTCAAAATCACCCTCTCCAAACCTTCCAGGAATTTCTGACTTCCAGCCTTGCATCTCAATCCTTCTTAAAAAACCTTAATCCTACACCCAACATCACCACTGCTGAAGCCCAGGCTATCCGTGATCTGAAGGCTGACCGATCCATCGTCATTCTTCCGGCGGACAAGGGTTCCACGACCGTGGTACTTGATCGTCGGGAGTATGTGGCTGAGGGACTGCGTCAGCTTTCAGACAACACCACATACAAAGTTTGCCAAGGTAACCCCATTCCCGATGTCCAGGCGGAGCTTCAAGGAATCCTCAGAACCTTAGGCCCCCTGCAAAACCTTTCACCTGACTCCATCAACCTCCTGACCCCACCGACACCCCGCACCCCAACCTTCTACCTTCTTCCTAAAATCCACAAACCCAATCATCCCGGCCGCCCCATTGTAGCTGGTTACCAAGCCCCCACAGAACGTATCTCTGCCTACGTAGATCAACACCTTCAACCCATTACATGCAGTCTCCCATCCTTCATCAAAGACACCAACCACTTCCTTGAACGCCTGGAATCCTTACCCAATCTGTTACCCCCGGAAACCATCCTTGTAACCATTGATGCCACTTCCTTATACACAAATATTCCGCACGTCCAGGGCCTCGCTGCGATGGAGCATTTCCTTTCACGCCGATCACCTGCCACCCTACCTAAAACCTCTTTCCTCATTACCTTAACCAGCTTCATCCTGACCCACAACTTCTTCACTTTTGAAGGCCAGACATACCAACAATTAAAGGGAACAGCCATGGGTACCAGGATGGCCCCCTCGTACGCCAACCTATTCATGGGTCGCTTAGAGGAAGCCTTCTTGGTTACCCAGGTCTGCCAACCCAAAGTTTGGTACAGATTTATTGATGACATCTTCATGATCTGGACTCACAGTGAAGAAGAACTCCAGAATTTCCTCTCCAACCTCAACTCCTTTGGTTCCATCAGATTCACCTGGTCCTACTCCAAATCCCATGCCACTTTCCTTGACGTTGACCTCCACCTGTCCAATGGCCAACTCCACACGTCCGTCCACATCAAACCCACCAACAAGCAACAGTACCTCCATTATGACAGCTGCCACCCATTCCACATCAAACGGTCCCTTCCCTACAGCCTAGGTCTTCGTGGCAAACGAATCTGCTCCAGTCCGGAATCCCTGAAACATTACACCAACAACCTGACAACAGCTTTCTCATCCCGCAACTACCCTCCCGGCCTGGTACAGAAGCAAATAACCAGAGCCACTTCCTCATCCCCTCAAACCCAGAATCCCCCACAGAAGAACCACAAAAGTGCCCCACTTGTGACAGGATACTTTCCGGGACTGGACCAGACTCTGAATGTGGCTCTCCAGCAGGGATACGACTTCCTCAAATCCTGCCCTGAAATGAGATCCATCCTTCATGAAATCCTCCCCACTCCGCCAAGAGTGTCTTTCCGCCGTCCACCTAACCTTCGTAACCTCTTAGTTCATCCCTATGAAATCCCCAAACCACCTTCCCTACCCTCTGGCTCCTATCCTTGTAACCGCCCCCGGTGCAAAACCTGTCCCATGCACCCTCCCACCACCACCTACTCCAGTCCTGTAACCCGGAAGGTGTACACGATCAAAGGCAGAGCCACGTGTGAAAGCACCCACGTGATTTACCAACTGACCTGCCTACACTGTGATGCATTCTATGTGGGAATGACCAGCAACAAACTGTCCATTCGCATGAATGGACACAGGCAGACAGTGTTTGTTGGTAATGAGGATCACCCTGTGGCTAAACATGCCTTGGTGCACAGCCAGCACATCTTGGCACAGTGTTACACCGTCCGGGTTATCTGGATACTTCCCACCAACACCAACCTATCCGAACTCCGGAGATGGGAACTTGCCCTTCAGTATATCCTCTCTTCTCGTTATCCGCCAGGCCTCAATCTCCGCTAATTTCAATTTCTAATTTCAAGTTGCCGCCACTCATACCTCACCTGTCTCTCAACAACTTCTTTGCCTCTACTCTTCCACCTCGACTGACATCTCTGCCCAAACTCTTTGTCTTTAAATATGTCTGCTTGTGTCTGTATGTGTGGATGGATATGTGTGTGTGTGCGAGTGTATACCTGTCCTTTTTTCCCCCTAAGGTAAGTCTTTCCGCTCCCGGGATTGGAATGACTCCTTACCCTCTCCCTTAAAACCCACCTCCTTTCGTCTTTCCCTCTCCTTCCCTCTTTCCTGATGAGGCAACAGTTTGTTGCGAAAGCTTGAATTTTGTGTGTATATTTGTGTTTGTTTGTGTGTCTATCGACCTGCCAGCGCTTTTATATATATATATATATATATATATATATATATATATATATATATAGTGATTTTTCCCACGTGGAATGTTTCCCTCTCCCTCTCTCTCTCTCTCTCTCTCTCTCTCTCTCTAAAAAAACAAAGATGATGTGACTTACCGAACGAAAGCGCTGGCAGGTCGATAGACACACAAACAAACACAATATGTTTTTACATATATTTTTCCCACGTGGAATAGGGAAACATTCCACGTAGTACAGAAGCAAATAACCAGAGCCACTTCCTCATCCTCTCAAACCCAGAACCTCCCACAGAAGAACCACAAAAGTGCCCCACTTGTGACAGGATACTTTCCGGGACTGGATCAGATTCTGAATGTGGCTCTCCAGCAGGGATACAACTTCCTCAAATCCTGCCCTGAAATGAGATCCATCCTTCATGAAATCCTCCCCACTCCACCAAGAGTGTCTTTCCGCCGTTCACCTAACCTTCATAACCTCTTAGTTCATCCCTATGAAATCCCCAAACCACCTTCCCTACCCTCTGGCTCCTACCCTTGTAACCGCCCCCGGTGTAAAACCTGTCCCATGCACCCTCCCACCACCACCTACTCCAGTCCTGTAACCCGGAAGGTGTACACGATCAAAGGCAGAGCCACGTGTGAAAGCACCCACATGATCTACCAACTGACCTGCCTACACTGTGACGCATTCTATGTGGGAATGACCAGCAACAAACCGTCCATTCGCATGAATGGACACAGGCAGACAGTGTTTGTTGGTAATGAGGATCACCCTGTCCTCATTAGTTATGTGATCTACCCATCTAATGTTCAGCATTCTTCTGTAGCACCACATTTCGAAAGCTTCTATTCTCTTCTTGTCTAAACTATTTATCATCCATGTTTCACTTCCATACATGGCTACACTCCATACAAATACTTTCAGAAACGACTTCCTGGCACTTAAATCTATACTCGATGTTAACAAATTTCTCTTCTTCGGAAACGCTTTCCTTCCCATTGCCAGTCTAAATTTTATATCCTCTCTACTTCAATCATCATCAGTTATTTTGCTCCCCAAATAGCAAAACTCTTTTACTACTTCAAGTGTCTCATTTCCTAATCTAATACCCTCAGCATCACCTGACTTAATTTGACTACATTCCATTATCCTCGTTTTGCTTTTGTTGATGTTCATCTTATATTCTCCTTTCAAGACACTATCCATTCCGTTCAACTGCTCTTCCAAGTCCTTTGCTGTCTCTGACAGAATTACAATGTCATCGGTGAACCTCAAATTTTTATTTCTTCTCCATGGATTTTAATACCTACTCCGAATCTTTCTTTTGTTTCCTTCAGTGCTTGCTCAATATACAGATTGAATAACATCGGGGAGAGGCTACAACCCTGTCTCACTCCCTTCCCAACCACTGCTTCCCTTTCATGCCCCTCAACTCTTATAACTGCCATTTGGTTTCTGTACAAATTGTAAATAGCCTTTCACTCCCTGTATTTTACCCCCGCCACCTTCAGAATTTGAAAGAGAGTATTCCAGTCAACATTGTCAAAAGCTTTCTCTAAGTCTACAAATGCTAGAAACGTAGGTTTGCCTTTCCTTAATCTAGCTTCTAAGATAAGTCGTAGGGTCAGTATTGCCTCACGTGTTCCAATATTTCTACGGAATCCAAACTGATCTTCCCCTAGGTCGGCTTCTACTAGTTTTTCCATTTGTCTGTAAAGAATTCCCATTAGTATTTTGCAGCCGTGACTTATTAAACTGATAGTTCGGTAATTTTCACATCTGTCAACACCTGCTTTCTTTGGGATTGGAATTCCTACACTTATACTTACAGACTGTCTCACATAAAGACACTAACTTGTTAACAAAATCATCTGTTGAATTGCCTCCAGTCTTAGTTGAATACAAAGCTACAACTATTAAATTTAAATATGTTAACCTAACAGCTGCAATTTCACATAACATTTCTAGAGATACACACCCACCATAATTTTTATTAGTTCTACAATATTTGTCAGCTAGGGTGTAGCCCTCAGGGCAGTGTAGATCTATTTCATCATGCTTTAACCAGTGTTTTACGAGACAGACTACATCTAAGTGATAAGTCTCTATGTTTAATAGGTGCTGTTTTAAAGTATTAAAAAGACACAAGAGAAAACCAAACAAAATTAATCATAAAATTTTATATAAATCGTTTACACATGTCCTCAAAAAATTAAGAACACAGGTTATCAATCTCTGTATCATATGAAAGAACAGTGAAGAAGATGGACATCAGTACCTTCCACTAAGCAAAAGGTACAGATTTGCAATTATAAAACAGAAATCAATGCCAAATAATAGCTATATTCAGCAATCATAAAATGAATGCAAGGGTGTTTGGAGAATTATTAAAGAAGAACTGGGTAATACTAGTAGAACCACTTGTGATACTCCAGTATCACACCAAATGCAATGAATAACTTCTTTATTAATTCTGGCAACAAAGGACACCCAACTCAACAAAATAACAACTTTAAATCAGGCATCAATAAACATTTTGAAAAAACAAAGTTATTCATATTGCACAATAAATCTGCAACATCCACATTCAAGTGGACACAAACTGCTATAACTGAAGTTGCAGTAACTGTTGCAAAATGGAGCAACTCAAAAAAGCAGAAGACTTGCATGGTCTCTCAAATTTTGTTATTGGGAAGATAATGGATATTATACTACATTATACTACAACCACTCCATGTACTAGTAAGTCTGAATTTCATGAGATGTTTTTTTCAAGCCTGCTTAAAGATTACAGGAGTTATATCTCTACATAGAAAAGGAAACAAGTCATGCATTGATAACTACCATCCTGTTTTATTGTACAAATATTTTCAAAAATAGTAGTGTTGCATGTGCTAACAAATTTACAAACATTTCACCTGCAATGAAACACAGGAAAACATTCAATATGGCTTCAGAGAAAATTCATCTATACTGAAAGCTGTTGAAAATGTTGTTTCAACAGTACTCAGTTCCTTTGAAGCAAAATCATCTATTGCTGCCCTAATACTCTCTACTCTATGAGTAATCAGATTCTAATAGATAAACTGAGGTGCTGTTTCATTTGAGATTCAGAACGCACCCTTATAGAATTGTACCTTGACAACAGGAAGCAGAACGTACATATTAATGATATTAGCTCTGGATTCCTATTCGTTTCAAGAGGTGTGCCTCAAAGTTCCGTACCAGGACCCTTATTGTTTATAATCTACGTTGATGACCTACCTAGTACCATGCCACGTAAATCTGTTCTGCATGCGGATGTCATCACTTTCATTGCAACTGAAAATGACATACGTGATCTAAAGGAACAAAGTACAGCCGACATAACAATTTCTAGTAACTTGTTTAAAGACAATGAATTAACTGTAAACTAAAATAAAACTTAAAATGTAATTTTTAGCAATATTATGAAAAGGATAGTTCCTTCTCACCATACTGCAGAGATACTGAATTGCAGATAGGCAGAACAAAAAAACCATCGAAAGTGAGCCTTAGGGAAGGGGCTATGTGGGTAAGGACAATTATGAGTATTAACAAAGATGGAGGCCATTAGAGTTACAGGAACATACAGTATATTGAAGGGAGAGTTTCCACTTGTGCAGTTCAGAAAATCCAATCTTGTTGGGAAGGATCCAGATGGCACAGACTTTGAAACAGTCATTAAATGAAGAATGTCATGTTCGGTGGCGTGCTCAGCATTGGGTTGGCCTTGCTGTTTGTTGGCTCCAGTTTGTCAGTGGCCATTCATACGGACAGACATTTTGTTGGTTGCCATGCCCACGTACAATACAGGACAGTGGCTGCTGCTTGTCTTGTAGATCACCTGACTGGTTTCACAGGTAGCCCTGCCTTTGATGGGATAGGTTATGCTTGTGACCGGACTGGAATAGATGGAAGTATGGGACAGATCTCACATCTAGTTGTATTACAGGAATCTGAACCATGAGGTAGACTGGCAATGACAAGGAAAGCGTTTCTGAAGAAGAGATGTTTGTTTACATCGAGTATTGATTTAAATGTCAGGAAGTCGTTTCTGAATGTATTTGTGTGGATTATAGCCATGTGTGGAAGTGAAACATGGACGATAAATAGTTTAGACAAGAAGAAATTAGAAGCTTTCAAAATGTGGTGCTACAGAAGAATGCTGAAGATTAGATGGGTAGATTACATAACTAATGAGGAGGTATTGAATAGAATTGGGGAGAAGAGGAATTTGTGGTACGACTTGACTAGAAGAAGCGAACTGTTGGGAGGACATGTTCTGAGGCATCAAGGTATCACCAATTTAGTACTGGAGGGTAGTGTGAAGGGTAAAAATCATAGAGAGAGACCAAGAGATGAATGCAGTAAGCAGATTCAGAAGGCTGCAGTAGGTACTGGGAGATGAAGAAGCTTGCACAGGATAGAGTAGCATGGAGAGCTGCATCAAACCAGTCTCAGGACTGAAGACCACAACAACAACAACAACATGCTATTTCTGTTCAAGTGGATATTTATTACAATCTGTTTAAAACTAAAAATCACTTGTATAATGATGCAATTGCTGATTAAACTTTATAGCATTTCATAGTGAATTTATAGGATGTGTTGTGTTGTTTACTGAACAGTGACAGTGTATCATTTATCAACTCCATTAGAAGATGATACTGTGTTTTTGTAAGACCTGAAACCAAACTGTTCTTTACAAAGAAGATTGTACTTTGTTAAGTACCCTAAAAGTGAATTTCTATTTTTTCTGGGTAACCTTACTTATGTAGAGGAAAGAGTTTTGGATGCTTTTGTGTCTCTGGGAAGAAACCTATGCTGAAAGATTTATTTATGATGCACACTAAAATGTCTTCGGTACTGTGATGTTTTATTTTTTCACCCACTGCGACATGGTCGCGTATACAAACAGTGATCCAACACTGTCAAATGTATTTTATTCCAGTCTTTGAACACAATATAAATTATTTAGACAATGACCAGTTTCAGTCCATAATGACCATCCTCAGATCTATAATACACAAATATATGCACCTAGTGAGCAGTGTGTCTTTCAACATAATACAGCAATATGTATCACAATATACTATTGTACAACCAGGGAGATGTACAGAAAATATGGTAAAACATACCTTTTTTACACCATGTCCTAAAGTGATAAGGCAAAATGGCATCGTCAAAACATATAAATATAATCAGCATAGTATCGTCATATAGATCTAATATAAGGTGTAGAATAGGCCACATTGTACACACAGTCATTATTGCAACTGGCTACTGAAGTACAGTAGCTACCAGAAATCTGTTTGTGTACATCATCCCTAGATGTCACTACTGTCGGATTAGATGTAGTCATCATCTACCCAAAAAACATAATCTGGTAAAAACACATTATGTAAAATACATGTAGCAAACTTTTGAAATTGATAACTATCATAGAAACTAAATAGTGATACATTAAAAGACAAATACAGTTACCCATATAAAATTATTAAAAGGAAATATATGAATAGAAGAGGACCAATCCTTTTTATGGTGAATTTACAGTCAACAATTAGAATACATATTACATTGCCTGTAGCAATCTATAAATTGCCTATGAAAGATAAAATGTCTATATGACAGCTGAAAAAAGGATAGATCAATGATAAGTTCCCTCTGTTGGGCTGGCCACCAGGATGTTATTTAGGCGTGCACCGATCTTAAGAACTTACCCACTAGAGGGCTTTACATACAACGTGATATATCTCCCACACGAAATTTTTAAACAACATATTAACAGTCAATAAATAAAATTATATAGTCTGGTTATACATTCAATGAATACGTAGGACATAATCAGTTACAGGATTAGTGCGATTAATGTATGGAAGTAAGACAAATGCCTACTGTTCTTGACATAAATCATCAAGTAAGGCTATTGATAAATACACAAGGCATTATTTGGTAATCGTAGTACGTTATCAAACAAAACAAAGTAGGCATTGGGCACAAAATCGCTTTGTCCATTGAGCAACCTCATGCTTTTTCACTTTGTAAATCTCAAACTACTCCAACAAGTCAAGAGCGCGACCCTTCTCTGCCCTCTGTGGAATACACATACAACTCTCGATATTGCCTAGGGTGTGGCTGGTTTCTGCCAAATGCATTCCCAATGTAGTTTTGTTATGTGCCTACAAATGCTCCCTGAATCTAATTTTAAAAGAACGGCCAGTTTGACCAATGTAAAATTTGTCACAACTACTACAAACTATCTTGTAAACCCCAGAACCGTCAAATTTATCAGAATCTGTACTCACACTATGTTTTACATGGAGTTTCAGAGTGTTGTTAACTTGAAAACCACATCTAACATTAAATTTATTCAAACACTTTTCTATTTGTTGGACATTTTTGCGTAAAATTTCATTGGAATAGTTTTCAGGTTATCTTTATTCTTTCTTTTTTCTAGATGATTGTGGGTCTTCCTTCTATTTGATTTCTGTTTTTTTATCCTATTATATGGGCGCATAACGTCTTAAGGTGAGAAACCATTGCCTACTGCAATTTGCCTTAATATACTAAGTTCTTGATGTATTCTCTTTTCGGCCAATGGTAATCTAAAAAGTCAGTGGATTATAGAGGTGATAAAGGCGCTTTTATATCGTGGGGGATGGCATGAACTGGCTCCGATAATAGTATCTGTACATGTAGGCTTTCTGAAAAACGAAAATTCATGTCTGTTATCAACCTTCTTACAGGTAAGGTCTGAAAAGTTAATGGAGCCTGCTTCTTCTATTTCTGTAGTAAATGCTATTTTTTGGTGCATGCTGCTTATGGTTTGTGCAAATGCGGTAACCTCATTCTCATCCCCCTCTAACAGTAACAAGATGTCATTGACATAATGTCTATAATATATAGTTCTGTCTTTCAGTCATGGAAATATAGCAAAGAACTTACATTCGAAGTCGTCCATGAAAATGACTGCTAACGTACCAGCCAAACTTTTACCCATCCCAAGACCATCTTTTTGTTGACATATTTTGCCACTGAATGTAAAATATTTATAAGTTAACACAAATTCTAAAAGTTCTATTAATTCCAAGTATTCTGCAGTAGTAATCTTGTTATGAGTTAGCAGATTAAGTTTAATAATCTGAATCGTTTCCTTTATCGGCACTCTGCTGTATAGGGTTTTTACATCTAGGGAAGCTAGTATGGCATTATTTGGAATTGTATATCTTTAATCGCATTGGCAAGGTCAGAATGGTTTTTCACCCCAAAATTGGTAGAGAAACTGTACATTGCTTTAAGTTTGTTGTTAAGAAACTTATTTAGTTTACAACATGGCGATGACAAATAGTTGACAATTGGATGGACTGCGTTTCCTTCTTTATGTATCTTAACCTGCGATCTCAGTCGGGGGAGCTTGGGATTCATCATTTTTAGCGATTTCTTTTCGTAATTGTTAAGCAGAAATTGGGAGCTGTCTTTTTTTCCGTAAATCTATTTGAAACTTCTGTGTTGGGTCTTTGTGAACTTCTATTATATCATCTTCAGAGAAGAATTCCTCCATTTTTTTAATATAGTCCTCTTCATATATAAGGGCAGCTGTATTACCCTTGTCTGCATGAATGACCATTGCCTTCTCTTTTTCTAACTTAGTATTAAGATTTTTTAAGATACGACTCAAATAATTGACGGTTTTAGAAGAGTTACACTGACTGGCTAAAGCTTTATTAACTGTAATGGCTGTGTCTGCAACTTCTAGTTTCATCATCTTAGCTGCCTCAACACCATTTTAGTCTCAAATGTGGCTGTTGTAATGGTTCGATTATTAGGATTAGGAGTGACATTATATAGTATACCTTCATTCAGCAGAGTATTTTCATCCTCATTCAATTCGATATTTGTCAAGTTAGCTACTCTATCATAAAAGCGATGTTGTCCAATGCCATTCTTACTTTTTACAACATTAGTCTCCTGACGCTTTTGCAATGTGCCTAACTTTTTGTTATGCTTCTTCTCTATTCTTTCAACATAAATCCTTACTCTGCTAGAAATTTCTTGCCAAACAAACTCAAACTGAGTACTAGAGAGTTTGTTACTTATTTGCAAATGTAAATCGAAAGGGTCTTTACTTAGCAAGTCTTTATGTTTATACAATTCACGTAATTGGGCCCTAATCCAGTTCCTCTCACCTTTGGCTTTGATTGCCAAGGTGAGGGCTGACCGTTGTTTAATGTTCAATTTCGCATAAATTGGTGTGACACCTGCTGCAAGACACTGCTTATTGAATCTGATATTCATTACCTCAGTACTGATTTTTTGCTTCAGTTTACAGAGTTTTTGATTCTGTTGTAAGCCAGACACTGCACTAGTTTCACCAGAGCAATATGCTCGCACATACAAACAGTGATCTGATACTGTAAAATGTTTTTTATTCTGGTCTTTGATCACAATATGATTTCTTTAGATGATGACCGGTTTCAGTCCATAATGACCATCCTCAGATCTATAATATACAAATATATACACCTAGTGAGTAGTGTGTCTTTCAACATAATACGGCAATACGTATCACAATATACTATTATACAACCTGGGAGATGTGCAGAAAATATGGTAAAACATACCTTTTTTACACCATGTCTTAAAGTGATAAGGCAAAATGGTATCGTCAAAACATATAAATATAATCAGCATAGTATCATCATGTAGATCTAAAATGAGGTGTAGAATAGGCCACATCGTCCACACAGCCATTATTGCAACTGGCTACTGAAGTACAGTAGCTACCAGAAATCTGTTTGTGTACATCATCCCTAGATGTCGCTACTGTCGGTTTAGATGTAGTCATCATCTGCCCAAAAAACATAATCTGGTAAAGACACATTATGTAAAATACATGTAGCAAACTTTTAAAATTGATAGCTATCATAGAAACTAAATTGTGATAAATTAAAAGACGAATACAGTTACCCATATAAAATTATTAAAAGGAAATATATGAATAGAATAGGACCAATCCTTTTTATGGTGAATTTACAGTCAACAATTAGAATACATATTACATTGCCTGTAGCAACCTATAAATTGCCTATGAAAGATAAAATCTCTATATGACAGCTGAAAAAAGAGGACAGATCAATGACAAGTGCCCTCTCTTGGGCTGGCCGCCAGGATGTTATTTAGGCGTGCACCGATCTTAAGAACTTACCCACTAGAGGGCCTTACATACAACGTGATATATCTCCCACAGGAAACTTTTAAACAACATATTAACAGTCAATAAATAAAATTATATAGTCTGGTTATACATTCAATGAATACGTAGGACATAATCAGTTACAGGATTAGTGCTATTAATGTATGGAAGTAAGGCAAATGCCTACTGTTCTCGACATAAATCATCAAGTAAGGGTAGTGATAAATACACGAAGCATTATTTGGTAATCGTAGTACGTTATCAAACAAAGCAAAGTAGGCATTGGACACAAAATCGCTTTGTCCATTGAGCACCCTAGTGAGCTCATGCTTTTTCACTTTGTAAATCTCAAACTCCTCCAACGAGTCAAGAGCGCGACCCTTCTCAGCCCTGTGTAGAATATGCATACATCTCACGATATTGCCTAGGGTGTGGCCAGTTTCTGCCAAATGCATTCCCAATGCAGTTTTGTTATGTGCCTACAAATGCTCCGTGAACCTAATTTTAAAAGAATGGCCAGTTTCACTGATGTAAAATTTGTCACAATTGCTACAAACATACTTGTAAACCCCAGAACCGTCAAATTTATCAGAATCTTTATTCAAACTGTGTTTTACATGGAGTTTCAGAGTGTTGTTAACTTGAAAACCACATCTAACCTTAAATTTATTCAAACACTTTTCTATTTGTTGGACATTTTTGCGTAAAATTTCATTGGAATAGTTTTCAGGTTATCTTGATTCTTTCTTTTTTTTGAGATGATTGTGGGTGTGCTTACTATTTGACGATACTATTATGGCCTTATCACTTTAGGACATGGTATAAAAAAGGTACGCTTTACCGTTTTATCGTCCTGGTTGTATGATAGTATATTCTGATACGTATTGCTGAATTATGTTGAAAGACACACTGCTTACTATGTTTATATATTTGTATATTATAGATCTGAGGATGGTCATTATGGACTGAAACTGACCATCGTCTAAAGAATTCATATTGTGATCAAAGACTGGAGTAAAAAACATCTGACAGTATTGGATCACTGTTTGTATACATGACCATGTCGTAGTTGGTGAAACTAGTGCCGTGTCTGGCTTACAGCAGAGTCAAAAACCCTGTAAACTGAAGCAAAAAATCAGTACTGAGGTAATGAACAACAGATTCAATAAGCAGTGTCTTGCAGCAGGTGTCACACCAATTTATGCGAAATTGAACACTAAACAACGGTCAGCCCTCGCCTTGGTAATCAAAGCCAAAGGTGAGAGGAACTGGATTAGGGCCCAATTATGTGAATCGTATAAACATAAAGACTTGCTAAGTAAAGACCCTTTCGATTTACATTTGCAAATAAGTAACGAACCCTCTAGTACTCAGTTTGAGTTTGTTTGCAAGAAATTTCTAGCAGAGTAAGGATTTATGTTGAAAGAATAGAGAAGAGGCATAACAAAAAGTTAGGCACATTGCAAAAGCGTCAGGAGACTAATGTTGTAAAAAGTAAGAATGGCATTGGACAACATCGCTTTTATGATAGAGTAGCTAACTTGACAAATATCGAATTGAATGAGGATGAAAATACTCTGCTGAATGAAGGTATACTATATAATGTCACTCCTAATCCTAATAATCGAACCATTACAACAGCCACATTTGAGACTAAAATGGTGTTGAGGCAGCTAAGATGATGAAACTAGAAGTTGCAGACACAGCCGTTACAGTTAATAAAGCTTTAGCCAGTCAGTGTAACTCTTCTAAAACCGTCAATTATTTGAGTCGTATCTTAAAAAATCTTAATACTAAGTTAGAAAAAGAGAAGGCAATGGTCATTCATGCAGACAAGGGTAATACAGCTGCCCTTATATATGAAGAGGACTATATTAAAAAAATGGAGGAATTCTTCTCTGAAGATGATATAATAGAAGTTCACAAAGACCCAACACAGAAGTTTCAAATAGATTTACGGAAAAAAAAGACAGCTCCCAATTTCTGCTTAACAATTACGAAAAGAAATCGCTAAAAATGATGAATCCCAAGCTCCCCCGACTGAGATCGCAGGTTAAGATACATAAAGAAGGAAACGCAGTCCATCCAATTGTCAACTATTTGTCATCGCCATGTTGTAAACTAAATAAGTTTCTTAACAACAAACTTAAAGCAATGTACAGTTTCTCTACCAATTTTGGGGTGAAAAACCATTCTGACCTTGCCAATGCGATTAAAGACATACAATTCCAAATAATGCCATACTAAAACTTCCTGGCAGATTAAAACTGTGTGCCCAACTGAGACTCGAACTCGGTCCCGAGTTCGAGTCTCGGTCGGGCACACAGTTTTAATCTGCCAGGAAGTTTCATATCAGCGCACACTCCACTGCAGAGTGAAAATCTCATTCTGGAAACATCCCCCAGGCTGTGGCTAAGCCATGTCTCCGCTATATCCTTTCTTTCAGGAGTGCTAGTTCTGCAAGGTTCACAGGAGAGCTTCTGTAAAGTTTGGAAGGTAGGAGACGAGATACTGGCAGAAGTAAAGCTGTGAGTACAGGGCGTGAGTCGTGCTTCGGTAGCTCAGTTGGTAGAGCACTTGCCTGCGAAAGGCAAAGGTCCCGAGTTCGAGTCTCGGTCGGGCACACAGTTTTAATCTGCCAGGAAGTTTCATATCAGCACACACTCCGCTGCAGAGTGAAAATCTCATTCTGGAAATGCCATACTAGCTTCCCTAGATGTAAAAACCCTATACAGCAGAGTGCCGATAAAGGAAACGATTCAGATTATTAAACTTAATCTGCTAACTCATAACAAGATTACTACTGCAGAATACTTGGAATTAATAGAACTTTTAGAATTTGTGTTAACTTATAAATATTTTACATTCAGTGGCAAAATATGTCAACAAAAAGATGGTCTTGGGATGGGTAAAAGTTTGGCTGGTACGTTAGCAGTCATTTTCATGGACGACTTCGAATGTAAGTTCTTTGCTATATTTCCATGACTGAAAGACAGAACTATATATTATAGACATTATGTCAATGACATCTTGTTACTGTTAGAGGGGGACGAGAATGAGGTTACCACATTTGCACAAACCATAAGCAGCATGCACCAAAAAATAGCATTTACTACAGAAATAGAAGAAGCAGGCTCCATTAACTTTTCAGACCTTACCTGTAAGAAGGTTGATAACAGACATGAATTTTCGTTTTTCAGAAAGCCTACATGTACAGATACTATTATCGGAGCCAGTTCATGCCATCCCCCACGATATAAAAGGGCCTTTATCACCTCTATAATCCACTGACTTTTTAGATTACCATTGGCCGAAAAGAGAATACATCAAGAACTTAGTATATTAAGGCAAATTGCAGTAGGCAATGGTTTCTCACCTTAAGACGTTATGCGCCCATATAATAGGATAAAAAAACAGAAATCAAATAGAAGGAAGACCCACAATCATCTAGAAAAAAGAAAGAATAAAGATAACCTGAAAACTATTCCAATGAAATTTTACGCAAAAATGTCCAACAAATAGAAAAGTGTTTGAATAAATTTAATGTTAGATGTGGTTTTCAAGTTAACAACACTCTGAAACTCCATGTAAAACATAGTGTGAGTACAGATTCTGATAAATTTGACGGTTCTGGGGTTTACAAGATAGTTTGTAGTAGTTGTGACAAATTTTACATTGGTCAAACTGGCCGTTCTTTTAAAATTAGATTCAGGGAGCATTTGTAGGCACATAACAAAACTACATTGGGAATGCATTTGGCAGAAACCAGCCACACCCTAGGCAATATCGAGAGTTGTATGTGTATTCCACAGAGGGCAGAGAAGGGTCGCGCTCTTGACTTGTTGGAGTAGTTTGAGATTTACAAAGTGAAAAAGCATGAGGTTGCTCAATGGACAAAGCGATTTTGTGCCCAATGCCTACTTTGTTTTGTTTGATAATGTACTACGATTACCAAATAATGCCTTGCGTATTTATCCCTAGCCTTACTTGATGATTTATGTCAAGAACAGTAGGCATTTGTCTTACTTCCATACGTTAATCACACTAATCCTGTAACTGATTATGTCCTATGTATTCATTGAATGTATAACCAGACTATATAATTTTATTTATTGACTGTTAATATGTTGTTTAAAAATTTCGTGTGGGAGATATATCACGTTGTATGTAAAGCCCTCTAGTGGGTAAGTTCTTACGATCGGTGCATGCCTAAATAACATCCTGGTGGCCGACCCAACAGTGGGTGCTGATCATTGATCTGTCTTTTTTTCAGCTGTCATATAGAGATTTTATCTTTCATAGGCAATTTATAGGTTGCTACAGGCAATGTAATATGTATTCTAATTGTTGACTGTAAATTCACCATAAAAAGGATTGGTCCTATTCTATTCATATATTTCCTTTTAATAATTTTATATGGGTAACTGTATTCCTCTTTTAATGTATGACAATTTAGTTTCTATGATAGTTATCAATTTTAAAAGTTTGCTACATGTTCAATTCAATTCAATTCAATTTTTATTATCACATAACATGCCTTATACAATCAAAGATCATGACATAGGTGACTTGTCAGTTTTACACTATATATAACAATACTAAAAATAGACAATAAACTAATAATATACATGGTGTAACATCTTCAAAGAGGTATTTTAATTACAATTATAATGCATTGTTACCATTCATGAAATCTTCTACACTATAGTAACATTTATCTTTCAGATATTTTTCCAGGTCTCTTTTGGTACCTTTTACATTTGGGTCATCCATATCTTTCCATATTTTATTTACAAATTTCATGCCCATATAGTATGGGGTTTTTTCATATGATTTTAAACGGTGGGTAGGTAACATGTAGCTCATTCTATGTCTAGTATCATATTGATGCAAGAAGAAGTTGCCCTCTTAAAGTTGTGGGTTTCTCTTCGTGAAAGTGAGAGTTTCATAGATGTATATGCTTGGAATGCTCATTAGATCCAGTTTTACAAATAAAGGTTTGCAGTGTTGCTTTGGTTTTGCTCCCACCATTGCTCGGATGATTCTTTTTTGTAGTCTAAAAGCTCTAAGTAAATTTGTTTTTTCAGACCCCCAGAAAATTATACTATACCTAATGACTGAAACAAAATATGCATTATATACAGTTTTTCTTACAGCTAAATCAGTAATACTATACAAGATATTCATAATATATACAAGGCTATTCAGTCGACCCAGTATGTTGTCCACATGGCGACTCCATAACAGGTTTTTATTGACTAACACGCCAAGGAATTTGACACAGTCTGCAGTCTCTAATTTTTTGTCCATATACCTTATTTCACTTATAGACTGTGCAGATTGTTTTGTGGTAAAATGAACAATTTCTGTTTTTGTAAAATTTAATGTCAAGTTATTGTTTTTGACCCATGCCTCTACTTCCCCAAGTGTTTGTTCAATATGACGAATTAGGTCTACCTCATTTTTACAACAGACTACAGCTGTTGAGTCATCTGCATAGAGGATAGTATCAGACTGGACCTGACATGGCATATCATTAATATAATATAGAAAAAGCAGTGGCCCTAATATTGAGCCTTGTGGAACACCTAATTGAGTGTTTTTCCAGCCAGAGAGAAATTTCTTGCCGTTGATGTTAATAAGTACTCTTTGTTTTCTGTTTGCCAAGTATGATGACATCCAGCTAAGAGATTTGCCTTGAAAACCATAGCGTGCCAATTTTTGGAGAAGCAGGTCATGATTTACTGTGTCGAAGGCTTTGGACAGGTCACAAAAGATGCCTGACACACACATTCTATCATCAAGACATCTGCTGACTTTTGTGACTAATTCATTTATTGCATGGATTGTGCTGCGGCCTTTTCTGAAACCATATTGATTGCCTAAGATAATGCTGTTAGATGAATTGTGATTTTCAATCTGATCACATGCAGCTCTTTCAAATATTTTTGAGAAAATTGGTAACAGTGAGATTGGCCTATAGTTGCCCAATTCATCTTGTTTACCTTTTTTATGTATGGGCCAAACTTCTGCATATTTTAATCGATCTGGGAAACATCCCTCATCAAATGATTGGTTGATTATGAAAGAGAGTGGATATGCAATACTGTGACGGACTATTTTTATTATTTCAGTGGGGACCTCATCCCACCCCGCAGATTTTGAATTTTTTAGGGACATTATGATTTTGATGACATCTGAGATGGAAACATGAGAAAACTTAAAACATGTGCAATTGCTATCTGTCATATTGGGCTTTGTATTTGTTGGTGAACAGTCACCAAATTTGTTACAGTTTATGAAAAAGTCATTGAATGATTCACAAATGGCACTGGGTTCTGTAACAGCTCTACCATTTATCACTATTTTAGAAGGGCATTTTCTCTCTACCTCACTGCCGACTTCACTTCTTATAACAGACCAAACAGCTTGTGATTTGTTTTTTGCATTTGAAATGAAGTCGTTATTTGCAGTACGTTTTGCTAGTTTAACTATTTTGTCAAATGTTTTTTTGTATGTGCTTACATACTTAAGAAATTGAGGGCTTCGATTTACTTTTGCCTCCATATGCAGTTTCCTCTTAGTAGCACTAGACACTCTAATTCCTTTTGTTACCCAGGATCTACTTTTTTGGGACCTGGTCTTCACTGTTACAAAAGGGAAGCATTCATTGAATATACCCAAGAATTCAGTTAAAAAGTTATTGTAATTGTCACTTGTGGAAGTGTGTTTGCTGACTGTCCACTAGGTTTGGCTTAGTTTTTTGCAAAATACTTCCACATTTTCTTGACTGAAATTCCTACATCTTTTTGTTGTGCAGACTGAATTTTGCTTTGGTAGTGATACAAATAGTGCTTTATGGTCTGATACTCCTAAATCTAGAAGAAACTTTTCTTTTACATAATAATTATAACTACTTACAATATTGTCAATACATGTTGCAGAGCTTGCTGTAATTCTTGTATACTGATCGAAATTGAGATTTAGCCCATTTGTGGCTACCAGGTTCTTTAAGTGTGAAGAAAATTTTACATAATGTGTTTTTACCAGATTATGTTTTTTGGGTAGATGATGACTACATCTAAACCGACAGTAGCGACATCTAGGGATGATATACGCAAGCAGATTTCTGGTAGCTACTGTACTTTAGCAGCCAGTTGCAATAATGACTGTGTGGGCGATGCGGCCTATTCTACACCTCATTTTAGATCTATATGACGATGCTATGCTGATTATATTTATCTGTTTTGACAATGCCATTATGGCCTTATCACTTTAGGAGATGGTGAAAAAGGGTACCGTTTACCGTATTTTCTGTACATTTCCCTGGTTGTGTGATAGTATATTGTGATACATATTGTTATATTACGTTGAAAGACACACTGCTCAAGAGGTGTATATATATTTGTATATTATAGATCTGAGGATGGTCATTATGGACTGAAACCGGTCATCGTCTAAAGAATTCATATTGTGATCAAAGACTGGAATAAAAAAACATTTGTTTTATTTTTTAAATTGTATGCAGTGCTGCTCAGTTCTTCTACAGTGGTAGGTCACAGCATCATTGTATGTGGTACATAGTTCAATATTTGTATAGGTTGTGTTTTCTCAAACTTTTGTTATAGCATCGAAAATAATCAAATTTTACAATATAATGTGAATGTATAAGAAAACCTTCTCACCTAGTGGCAGCAGGAGAACACACACACACTACACTCACACACACACACACACACACACATACACACACACACACACACACAGCATAATTTAAACCTTCTAATGATGTGTTCTCCTGCCACTGCTTGGTGAGTAGATTTTTTTATCTATCCTATTTTGTTATTGTTTTGAAATATTGATTTGCAAAGGTTGTTAGTTTTTGAGATTAGATATTGTGATACCATAGTGCTGAAATTGTATCAAAAACTTTTTTAAAAACTCTTGAAGAACTGCATTTTAGTAATCAGCTGTATGAATGAAGCAACGATCATCATACGAAGACTATCAATGAAAATGAAATATGCAATGTACACATAAGGTCAAGTAAATGGATAACAAAAAGGCCAAGTAATTATGCAAAAGTACTTACAAAGCAGTACATCAGATGAATAAGCCGTTCATCTTTCTTTTAGATGAATTGAAAGTCCCCAGAATTACTAGATGTTTAAATGAATATACACCATACATCATGACTCTAAACAGCATGAAATTTGACATCTTGGGTTGTCGGGTGTTCTGCCGGATATCGGCGTCGTACTTGCACGATATTTCGGTCACGTAGCTCGTAACCTTCATCAGGTGCGACCTGAGACTGCTCCTCGAGTGGACCTGGTCCAGTATTTATGCCTATGGCCTTCCCCCTCCACCAACGGCTGCAGGCGCTTCCTCTGTGGTCCGCGCCCATTCCCTGCGACCTGCTGGAGCGTTGCTGTTCCATTTTCCGTCCTCTGCGGTTCTAGGTGTTCCCTCTGCGGTCTGCGCCCATCAAACCCGCTCCTGGGGGTTTCATCTACGGTCTGGGGTACCAAGCGTTCCCCCTGCGGTCCGCGCCCGCTCACCACGACCTGTTGGAGCGTTGACGCTCCGTTTTTCGTCCGCTGCGGCTCTGGATGTTCCCTCTGCGGTCCGCGCCCACCAGTCCCATTTCTGGGTGTTCCATCTTCAGTCTGGTGCACCTGGCAGTCCGTCAGGGGCTCGTTTTCCATCTCCATGTCTCTGGTTCTTCTGTTTGTGTAGTGTTGCAGCTGGCCCCGTTGCTCCTTTAACAATTCCAGAGCCGGATCCCAGGCTCTGCTTAGCTGGTACCCTGTGTCCGGGTTCATAAGATCATCAGCCATTTTAATTTCTATCGATTCTCTTATAACACTGTCCCAAAATCTGGGTGTTTGTGCTAGAATCTTGGTATCCTCATACTTCATGGCATGATCTAGTTCTAGACAGTGTTCAGCAATGGCTGACTTAGTCACCTGTCTTAATCTAGTGTGCCTCTGATGTTTCTTGCATGACAAGAACTGTGGAGATCAGGTGCAAAGAACATCAGAGGCACATTAGATTAAGACAGGTGACTAAGTCAGCCATTGCTGAACACTGTCTAGAACTAGATCATGCCATGAAGTATGAGGATACCAAGATTCTAGCACAAACACCCAGATTTTGGGACAGTGTTATAAGAGAATCGATAGAAATTAAAATGGCTGATGATCTTATGAACCGGAACACAGGGTACCAGCTAAGCAGAGCCTGGGATGCGGCTCTGGAATTGTTAAAGGAGCAACGGGGCCAGCTGCAACACTACACAAACAGAAGAACCAGAGACATGGAGATGGAAAACGAGCCCCTGACGGACTGCCAGGTGCACCAGACTGAAGATGGAACACCCAGAAGTGGGACTGGTGGGCGCGGACCGCAGAGGAAACATCCAGAGCCGCAGCGGACGAAAAACGGAGCGGCAATGCTCCAACAGGTTGTGGTGAGCGGGCGCAGACCGCAGGGGGAACGCTTGGTACCCCAGACCGTAGATGAAACCCCCAGGAGCGGGTTTGGTGGGCGCAGACCCCAGAGGGAACACCTAGAACCACAGCGGACGGAAAATGGAACAGCAACATTCCAGCAGGTCGCAGGGAATGGGCGTGGACCACAGAGGAAGCGCCTGCAGCCGTTGGTGGAGGGGGAAGGCCATAGGCATAAATACTGGACCAGGTCCACTCGAGGAGCAGTCTCAGGTCGCACCTGATGAAGGTTACGAGCTATGTGACCAAAATATCGTGCAAGTATGACGCTGATATCCGGCAGAACACTCAACAACCCAAGATGTCATTAGATCGCTGGGAAAGCCTGAAGAGTTACAGCATAAAATTTGCCTCACAATAACTCACAACCAAGTATGAAAGACATAATGTTAGAACTGATTTGAGTCAAACACAGAATGCCAATGAATAAATGCATATATAATAACTCCAAAGAATGCTTGTAAAGCACATCCTATCATCACTGATGTACAGAGATAATCTATTTTTGAAAATATAATGTAACTGATAAAAAAGCTACAAGCAGTGGCAGGGACATACAGACATAAAGGTATTCAAATTTGCAAGCATTTAGTGTCAATGACTCCTTCTTCTGGCAGAATGGTTGAAGGGGGAAGAAAGAGGGGTGAAGGAAAAGGATAGGTGAGGTTTAGGAAATAGGGAGAGTTTGGAAATGTTGGCCAGAACTTTGGATCAGGGCAGACTTATCTGATGGGACTGCATCAGATGATATTTCAAAACCTGGGGCTTAAAGGTAGAAGATAGGCTAATACGCAAGACAGAGATTACTGCCAAAATATTTTGCCTAAGTTAATAAGAGCAGAAACTAAGTTCATTGCACATGATAGTGATGGGAGGGAGGGAGGGGGTATGGACAATTAGACAGTAAGAAAATGGAAGACATAGAAGGGAGGAATAATTACAGTGAAGAAATGCTGAGACCAAAGGGATTAATGCAAGTTAGGCCAGGTGGGTGGTAAGAACCAAGGACATGTTGTAACACCAGTTTTCACCTGGGGAGTTCTGAAAAACTGGTGTCTGGGGAAAGAATCCAGATGGCAAAAGTGATGAAACAGGCACTGAGGTTATGACTGTCACATTGTAGAGTGTGCTCTGCAACAAGATATTGCATGCATCCAGGGTACACCCTCTGCCTATGTCCATTTCTGATAGCTTTGTGGTAGTCATGCCAGTGTAAAAGGCTGGACAGTGTTTATGTAACAACTACTATACAACATGTGTCATTTCACCAGTGATTCTCTCATTGATAGTATATGTTTTACCAGTTACAGGTTTGGTATAGATGGTGGTAGTAGGATGCATAGGGCAAGTCTTACAGCAGGGGTGGTCACTGCAGTAGAATCCATGGGGTAGGAAATGGGTGCAGAAGGAACATAGGGACTGATGAGGATATTGCGGAGATTAGGAGTTCAGTGAAGAGCTGTTCTGGGTGTGGTGGACAAAAAGTCAAACAGAATGGACCTCAATCCAGAGCATGATTTTAGGAAGTCATAGCCTTGTCAAAGCAGCTGATTAATACATTCAAGACCAAGATAATACTAAGTGACAAGATGTGTACTCCTAAGATATTTGTAGATGGATCAGCAGTATCTGGATTGGATGTGATGGCCCAGGAAACTTGATATTGAATTAGTCTGGTGGGGTAATTATGTCTAGTAAAGGCTGAGGTCAGAATGGTGGTTTATTGCTGTAAAGAGTCTGCATTTGAACAAATATGTATGTGTCAAATTCCAAGTCAGTATGGGAGGGAATGTTTGATGGGAAAAGGATGGCAACTGTTAAAATGTAAGTAGTATTGTTTTTTAGTAGGTTTTATATGAACAGAAGTGTGTAGCTGACCTTTGGTCAGGATGAGGTCAACATCAAGGAAAGTGGCATGGGCTTTGCAATGGGACCATGTGAAATTTAATTGAGAAAAGTTATTTACAGATTCCTAGAATTTTAACAGATCTGCCTTACCATGAGTCTACATGCAAATAGGCCATCAATGTGTCTAAATCAAAGGAGGGGCTCAGGGCTTATAGATCCCAAGAAATCCCCCTCCAAGTAACATATAAAGAGGAGCTACCCTGGTTTCCATGGCCATACCCCTAATATGTTCGTATGTCTGTCCTTCTAAGGTAAAGTGGTTGTTGGTAAGTATAAAGTTGATTAAGGTAAGTAGGAAGGATGTGATAGTTTTGGAGTCAGGTAGGAACTGACTAGGAAATGTTCAGCAGCAGATAAATCTTGTACAGGGAGGATGTCGGTATAGAGGTAGGTGGCATCATTGGTGACAAGCAAGGTGTGTGGTGGAGTTGGGACGGGTACAGATTTTAGATTATCTAGGAAATAGGAGGGAAGTCTTTGTACTATGGGTTGCAGGTGTTGATCAACTAGGGCAGATATATGTCCAGTGGATGCTTTGTATCCAGCAACTATGGGAGGGCCAGAGTGACTGGGTGTGTGGATCTTAGGAAGAAGATATAAGTGTGTCAGTACACACAGTACTCACACAAATATGATTAAATTATCTCTCAAAGAGTGTAATTTACAAATAATGGGAAACCTAAAGCATAATATACTAGCTAATACCCAATAAAGGTATAAGTCTCATCAATAAGTCCCTAATGTTTTGTTAAACCAAAATGATTAGACAAAACCTTAGTACATAACCAGTTAGTAATCATTAGCATGTACAGCAGGTGATACTTTAGTATCAACAATGTAAAGCTGAAACTAATGAGAAGTACTCAAGCAGTTTTCTTCATCAGGAAATGTATTTTAAATAATGTTATTCCAACTTTTGCAGTAGTGAAGATTAAGACGAGTAGTGTTGTGTCAAAAAAAGTGAAAGAACGTAGTGAAAGGAAGTGCCTTGAAGATGACGCATCTCTGAACAGACAAACTTATTTAGCACATATGCAGTTAGCTGAGAAGATTTATTATGACAACCTTAATAAAGTCATTAGTGTTGTAAATGATTATGCCACACATGAAATGCAAGTAGTTGTAACCAGAAAAAGGAAATTGAGAGACTAGAAAAGAAACAAAACCCTCCACATATTGGTAATACAGTTTCTCTTTTTGACCTGTGTGACACAGTAATTCATCTTACTGTCATTGTATTTTCAACATAAAGTTTAAAATTTAATTTGCATTTTGAACTAGATGCAAAATAAAACAATGGAAACTCCAAGTAGGAATATCAACAGTGTCAGAAAAGCTACATTGCTGCTTACCATAAATGTGACACATCAAGCTACAGATAGGCACAATTAAAAGACACTTACACAGAGCTTTTGGCCATTGCCTTCATCAGAATGAGAGAAACACACACCATTCATACACAAAAGCAAGCACACTTCCCACACACATGACTGCCAACTTCAGTTGCTCGGTCCAGAATTCATAAGCATATTTCTGTTTGTGTTAATTATTATCTCATATTGATTGAACTGATATTTGTCATCAACATACATAGCAATGTTTGAAGTATAGAATAATTTTATTTTTGATATTGTTTGTTACATGATATATGACCCATCTTTATACTGAGGTTTAGTTTGTTGATATTTGTAATTTCTCTAACGTGTGCCAGAGGTCCAGGTTAGAAGATAATCGGTCGGGGGGGGGGAGGGGGGGGGACAGAAAAACTGTACAGTCACTGTTAATGCAGAAACAGTGTGATTTATCTGATGTCCAAATGGACATGGTCATTGGCTTTTGGGCCAAAGGTGGAAGCGTTTCTGAAACAGCTAAGTTTGTAAACAGTTTGTGTGCTGCCATGGTTAAAACTTACTGTACATTTAAAATGGCATTATGTAAAAACAGCACCAAGACAGTTGTGGTGCACCACAGGCTGTAAATTAGAGGAGTGGACGACAGCTTTGGAGGTGCATATTGAAGAATGTATGTGCAACTGTTGAGCAATTGACCACCTTCTGTATACTAACATTTAGGTTGGCTGACATTTGTAATTTAAATAATTGCTGCCCAGTTGCTAGGTTATATGTTGGCCAATTAGCACTTGAGGTACAGGATGTACACTAATACAGTTTGGAATTGTTCTCATTTATCTATATTGTGCTCCTTCAGAAAGGAACATACACTCCTGGAAATGGAAAAAAGAACACATTGACACCAGTGTGTCAGACCCACCATACTTGCTCCGGACCCTGCGAGAGGGCTGTACAAGCAATGATCACACGCACGGCACAGCGGACACACCAGGAACCGCGGTGTTGGCCGTCGAATGGCGCTAGCTGCGCAGCATTTGTGCACCGTCGCCGTCAGTGTCAGCCAGTTTGCCGTGGCATACGGAGCTCCATCGCAGTCTTTAACACTGGTAGCATGCCGCGACAGCGTGGACGTGAACCGTATGTGCAGTTGATGGCCTTTGAGCGAGGGCGTATAGTGGGCATGCGGGAGGCCGGGTGGACGTACCGCCGAATTGCTCAACACGTGGGGCGTGAGGTCTCCACAGTACATCGATGTTGTCGCCAGTGGTCGGCGGAAGGTGCACGTGCCCGTCGACCTGGGACCGGACCGCAGCGATGCACGGATGCACGCCAAGACCGTAGGATCCTACGCAGTGCCGTAGGGGACCGCACCGCCACTTCCCAGCAAATTAGGGACACTGTTGCTCCTGGGGTATCGGCGAGGACCATTCGCAACCGTCTCCATGAAGCTGGGCTACGGTCCCGCACACCGTTAGGCCGTCTTCCGCTCATGCCCCAACATCGTGCAGCCCGCCTCCAGTGGTGTCGCGACAGGCGTTAATGGAGAGACGAATGGAGACGTGTCGTCTTCAGCGATGAGAGTCGCTTCTGCCTTGGTGCCAATGATGGTCGTATGCGTGTTTGGCGCCGTGCAGGTGAGCGCCACAATCAGGACTGCATACGACCGAGGCACAGAGGGCCAACACCCGGCATCATGGTGTGGGGAGCGATCTCCTACACTGGCCGTACACCACTGGTGATCGTCGAGGGGACACTGAATAGTGCACGGTACATCCAAACCGTCATCGAACCCATCATTCTACCATTCCTAGACCGGCAAGGGAACTTGCTGTTCCAACAGGACAATGCACGTCCGCATGTATCCTGTGCCACCCAACGTGCTCTAGAAGGTGTAAGTCAACTACCCTGGCCAGCAAGATCTCCGGATCTGTCCCCCATTGAGCATGTTTGGGACTGGATGAAGCGTCGTCTCACGCGGTCTGCACGTCCAGCACGAACGCTGGTCCAACTGAGGCGCCAGGTGGAAATGGCATGGCAAGCCGTTCCACAGGACTACATCCAGCATCTCTACGATCGTCTCCATGGGAGAATAGCAGCCTGCATTGCTGCGAAAGGTGGATATACACTGTACTAGTGCCGACGTTGTGCATGCTCTGTTGCCTGTGTCTATGTGCCTGTGGTTCTGTCAGTGTGATCATGTGATGTATCTGACCCCAGGAATGTGTCAATAAAGTTTCCCCTTCCTGGGACAATGAATTCACGGTGTTCTTATTTCAATTTCCAGGAGTGTATATACATTCATATATCTTCATACATTTTATTGTACACAACATACAATGAAATTATCTTACACTTAATAAGTGGGCTGTGCTCAGTTTATTTATTTTTGACATAGCCACATAATTACAAGTTACACAAAAGAAACATGTTTTCATGACGTGTATGCTAGTAATAACTAACTGTTTGTTAACTAAGGTTTCTTCTAGACATTTATGATTTACAAAACATTAGAGACTTATTGGAGAGACCTACTCCTTTATGGGAAGTTAGCTAATATATTATGCTTTAGGTACCCCGTATTTGTAAGTACCACACTTTGAGCGATAATGACAGAGAAGTTTGACAGGCCCAGCCTTGCACATAGAGTTTCAACGCAGGTCACAATTTGCAGAATTATCCCCAGAATTGATCATGGCCTTTTGGTTCTGAGTCAAGTGGAAGGACTGAACCAGAGGCTTAAAGGTTCTGTGACAAACTAAGCTGCAACTCCCTGGACCATAGGGTTGAGAACTGTAGGGTCCCCCTAAATGGATCAGGTGTGCACTGCACATCAGAGGCTGGGGTGCTCACAACAGGTTTTTAGATTAGGCAACTATCCATCCAATCCAGATAACAATAGTTGTAGGAAACCAAGAAAAAATAGTGTTAGATCAAAAGAAATACCTCCCACAGGTGAGAGTATTAAAATCTTAATGGTACAGTGCTGAAGCATTCGCAACAAAGTGCCAGAGTTTGAAGTGCGCATGAAAGGCAATGAAGCTCACATATTACTAGGTGTGGAAAGCTGGTTTAAACCTGAAATTGATAGCAGTGAGATTTTTGGGGAAAATTTAAGTGTATGTCAAAAGGATAAGAAAATGGGAAATGCAGTAAACAAGAAACTCAAAGCCAATGATGTATAAATTGAGGCTGCATGTTAAATTGTTTGGGCAAGACTCAGCATCAGGGTTGGGCATAAAATGAGAACTGTATCCTTCTGTCGCCCACCAGACTCATCTCCTGATGTAACCAAATACTTTACAGAAGACCTCAGCTCACTTGTATGTTAGTTCCCAAATCATACTGTAATCATCAGTAGAGACTTTAATCATCCGACAAATAATTGGGACAATTACAGTTAGTGGCTGGTGTGATAATACATCCTGTAAAACTTTACTAAATGCCTTCTCTGAAAACTACCTAGAATAGATAGTTCAGAACCCCAGTTATGAAGGATGTATATTGTATGTAATGGCAACAAATAGATCTGACCTCTTTGAGGATATCCATGTCAAAACTGGTATTAGTGGCCATGACACAGTTGTGCCAACAATGGTTACTGAAGTACAAAGGTCAACTAAAACAATCATAAATAAACATATGTTCAGTAACATACACACGAAATTCTAGCTTTCGCAACCACGGTTGCTTCATCAGGAAAGAGGGAAGGAGAGGGAAATACGAAAGGATGTGGGTTTTAAGGGAGAGGGTAAGGAGTCATTCCAATCCTGGGAGCGGAAAGACTTACCTTAGGGGGAAAAAGGACAGGTATACACTCGCGCACACACACACATATCCATCCGCACATACACAGAGATCTCTGCCCAAAGTCTTTGCCTTTACAAATGTCTGCTTGTGTCTGTGTATGTGCAGATGGATATGTGTGTGTGTGCGCAAGTGTATACCTGCCCTTTTTCCCCCTAAGGTAAGTCTTTCCGCTCCCGGGATTGGAATGACTCCTTACCCTCTCCCTTAAAACCCACATCCTTTCGTCTTTCCCTCTCCTTCCCTCTTTCCTGATGAAGCAACCGTGGTTGCGAAAGCTAGAATTTCGTGTGTATGTTTGTGTTTGTTTGTGTGTCTATCGACCTGCCAGCACTTTCGTTCGGTAAGTCACATCATCTTTGTTTTTAGATATATTTTTCCCACGTGGAATGTTTCCCTCTATTATATTCATATGTTCAGTAAATTAGATAAAAAGTCAGTAGTGTCATATCTCAATGAGGAAGCTGAAACTTTCCGCACAGAACAGGAACATGTAGAGGAAATGTGGCTCAAGATTAAAACAGCAGTTGACCACACACTGTACAGATACGTATGCAGTAGAATAGTTCATAATGGTAGGGAACCTTTGTGGTATCCAGTCACTGTTAATAAACTTCTAAATAAACAGAGATAACTGCATAATAGGTGTTAAACAGAGCTTATGGCTAAACAGAGCATATGGCTGTAGATAGAGAGATGCCGAATTAAATGCATTTGGCTGTCAAGAGAGCAATGCATAATGCCTCCAATGTCTGTCATAGTAGAATAGTGACGAACAATCTTTTACAAAACACAAGGAAATTATGGGTGTAAGTAAAGGCTGTTAGTGGCACCAAAGTTGTGTCCAGTCCCTAATGGAAGAGACAGGAACTGAAATTGAGGGTAGCAAAGCAAAATCTTAAATGCTTAACTCCATTTTCAAATATTGCTTTACAAAGAAAGAGCCAGGAGAACTTCCGCAGTTTAATCCTAGTACCACTGAAAAGATGAATAAAATAAGTATTGATAACAGTGGTGTTGAGAAACAGCTGAAATCTTTAAAACTGAACAAATCTCCAGGGCTTGATGGAATCCCTGTCATATTCTATACAAAATTTGTGGGTGAGTTAGCCCCTCTTCTAACTATACTCTATTGTAGATCTCTCACATGAAAAATGGTGCCCATTTCTTGAAAAAAGGCACAGGTCACATCTGTCTACCAGAACGGTAGTAGAAGTGATCCACAAAACTACCAGCCAATATCCTTGACATTGATTTATTGTAGAAATTTAGAACATAATGAGGTATCTTGAACAGAATGACTCTTCAGTGCCAACCAGCAATCAATCATGTGAAACCTAACTCGCACTTTTCTCACATTATGTGTTGAAAGCATTTTATCAAAGCAGTCAGTTAGATGCTGTATTTCTTGATTTCCGAAAAGCATTTGACTCAGTATCAGAAATACATTTATTGTCAAAAGTATGACATATTGGGTATCAACTGAAATTTGTGACAGGATTGAGGACATTTTGGTAGGGAGGATGCAGCATGTTATCTTGGATGGAGAATCATCATCGCATGTAGAAGTAACTTCAAGTGTGCCCCAGCCAGGCATTTTGCAGATGGTGCAGTTATCTATAATGAAATACTATCTGAAAGAAGTTGCATGTGTATTGTCAGATCTTGATAAGACTTCAAAATGGTGAAGAGATTGGTAACATTGCTTCAAATGTTACAGAAATGTAAAATTATGCACTTCACAAAATTAAAAAAAGGTAATATTCTATGACTATAATATCAGTGAGTCACAGTTTAATTGACCAACTCGTACAATTACCTGGGTGTAAAACTTTGTAGAGGTATGAAATGGAATGATCACATAGGTTCAGTCATGGGGAAAGCAGGTGGCAGACTTCAGTTTATTGGTAGAATGCTATGGAAGTGCAGTCAATCTATAAAGGAGATTGCTTACTAATCAGCCATGTAACTGGTTCTAGAGTATTGCTGAAGCCTGTGGGATCCATACCAAATAGGACTAACAGGGGATATTGGATGTATACAGACAAGGGAAGCATGAATGGTCACAGATTTGTTTAATCTATGGGAGAGTGTCACAAAGTTACTGAAGAAACTACACTGGAAGGCTCTTGAAGATAGACGTAAACTATCCCGAGAAACTTAATGAAGTTTCAAGAGCCAGCTTTAAATGATTACTCTAGGAACATCCCGAGAAACGTAATGAAGTTTCAAGAGCCACATTTAAATGATTACTCTAGGAACATACTACAACTGCCTATGTATCATTCACATAGTATCATTCACATAGGGACTGTGAGGATAAGATTAGAATAATTACTGCACACAGAGAGCCATTCAAGCAATCATTCTTCCTGCACTCCATATGTGAATGGAACAAGAAGAAACCCAAATAACTGGTACAATGGGATGTGCCCTCTGCCACGCACCACACAGTGGTTTTCAGAGTATAGATATAGATGTCATTGTGTTTCCATGAATACTGCATATATTCACATGGCTGACAACACTGATACATTATAATACAGTGTTCTTCCATGATATACCTATATTGTTTCCACATACCTGATTGCTGACACTGTATATTGTTGTATATCACACATCTTGATTATGACGGGGCATGCTGTGTATTGTATTCTTTGGAGTTCTTACTGACACACATGTTCATTGATGTTCCTCTGTTTGAGGTCAGAGCTCATGCTATGTCTTTCATCCTTGGTTTTGAATTAAGCCAATTTTTTGCTATTTAGAATCGTGGTGTATTATATATGTTTAGGAAAACATCTTGTAAATTTGAGACTTTCAATTCGGCTAAAGGAAAGATGAACTTCTTATTCATCTGATGTACTGATTTTTGTATTTTACTTGAATTATTTTTATCATATTTACTTGATCTCATGTGTACATTTCATAATTCATTTTGTTGGTAGTCTTCCTGTGATGGTGGTTGTTTTTACTGCAACTGGTTAAGAATAAAGAATACTCTGTCCAGTCACATTAATGTCATCACCTGCCAAAAGCCTGAATAACCACCTTTCATAGTGTAGACCACTGCGAGATATGCAGAAAGAGAGTCAGTGAAAGTACCAATAAAGATGTGGAGCTATGTTGTCTGTACTGCCGTTGAGGCTTGGTGCCTTATATCACTCCTCTTTAGAGCCTGTGTATTGGGAGAATGACTCATGCATGCACAGTGACAGATGGTCTGAAGCGGGTTCAGTCAAGTGTGTAGTTTTAATTTTCATCTACTAGAAGACAGTAGAGGACAGAGACATTCAAGAAACAGGTCAAGAGAATGTTTTTGTTAATTGTTCTGCTTATTTCTTGAAGTCTTTTTTGTTTATTTATGTTTGTACAGTTTTGTGTATGCTTCTAGTAATGTGAATGATGCATGAACGTGGTGTAAAGTAAGTATGTAGATCATTGTTCTATTGATGAATGCTGTACGAACTAGTGTGAGAAAGTTTTAAGACAGTGTGAATGCAGACAGCAGGGAATTTTGTATCATAATATATTAAGTAAATTTATGGTAAAAGGAAAGCTAATTTGAATGCAAATGAAAATAGTTAATAATGTAAAGTATAAAAAAAATATCAGAATGTTAAATATTTATTTTGGGAAAAAGTACAGTTTGAAAGTGTGTTAGTTGTTGATTGGTTAGTCATAAAAATTGTGGACTAACATGGGAGAATAATGTTTTTGTTTTGGCCTTAAAGAAAACTGACCAATCAGAACAGAGTATTCTTCACACGCCCTTTCTCTTGGTGATGTAGAATGCTTACAGCAGTCTAAAGTAGTGGGACCCAGCCTTTAAATAGTATGGTCGTGTGTAGTATGAGCTCCGAAGGAAGTTATAATTTGCTGGTTTTAGTTGTGCTACATATTTCAAAAGTGTTTTAAAGTGAAGTCATATTTATTCCAGTGGATTTTTTTAAGAAAGTACAGATTTTTTAAAAAATTTTTTGTATGAGAAAAGGCAGTAATTCCACATGGCATATTGCACTGGTCGGTGACTAAAAACTTGAGTGCATTAGACACCAAAAAACTTAATATTATGGTGAGCATGTAGATGTTCAGATTTTGGGAAATATGTTACCATAAACTTGCTAACATGGATGGAAGGGTTTGTGGATGACTGTGTTAAGATTAGCACAGGCTTTGCAGTGAACATGTACATTATCAAGGTTCAGAATATACCAAAGTTTTGCCAGTATTTCATCCAAAATTAAGACCTTTTCCCAATTCTTGGAATAGTTGCATTGTATGCAGCCTGGTGCAAGTTGTAGTACAGTAGGTTTCTGCTCAGCTTTTCTACTGGCGATCTGCTCCAATAAGTTCACAGGTAGGTGCAGATAAAGGAGAAAGGAACTGCACCGCCGCACCATGGCCAGCTGTTCGATGTTTCTTGACTTCCAATGGTACAAACAGTGTGAATGAGGCTGACCCACATACTATGAATTGAGTTTAAATCCATGGAGTTTGGTGGCTAGGGAGTACAGTAAACTCATCCTGGTGCTTTTTTAGCTATGCACATACACTGAAACCTCCATGACATGTTCCATTGTCTTGCTAGTAGATGCCACCATGTCAAGAAGAAACAAACTCCGTGTTAGGGTGGACATGGTCCCTAAGAATAGATGCATAATTGTGTTGATCCATTGTGCCTTCCTGAATGATGAGATCATGCAGGGAATACCATGAAAACATTCCCCAGACCATAACATTCCTTTCTCTGGCTTGGGCCCTTCCTGTGACTGTTGCAGAGTGTTTGCTTTCAGATGTATCATGCCACACATACCAATGTCCATCTGTCTGATGGAACATAAAATATGATTCATCTGAAAAGGCTGTCATCTACCAGTCAGGTATGTCAACTTGCGGTATTGATGTGCAAATTCTAGCCTCCATTGCCGATGAACAACAGTAAGCATCTGTGCATGAACCAAGTGCCTGCTGCATAGGTCCATATACAACATCATTTGCTGAGTGGTCATTGAGAAGTCATTGATGGTAGGACCTTGAGTCATCTGCAGGGTCAGCTGCTTAGCATTTGCATGTATTTTCACCTGTACACATCTCTGTAGCTGTCTTTCACTCCTGTCAGCCATGGCCTGCGGTGCACCACAAGTGTCTTCGTGCCATTTTTTGCTAGTGCCATTTTTTCATGCATGGTATACTTTAACCATGGCTGCACATAAACAGTTTACAAACTTAGCCTTTTCGAAAATGCTTCCACGCTTTGCCCAAAAGCTAACGATTATACCATTTGAACTTCACATAAATCAGTATGTGTCTGCATTATGATAACGACTCCACTATTTTCTGCAACCCCTCAACGTGCTTTATATACCCCCCACTGCTACTGCTGCCACTATCTGTCTATGAGTGGTTATGGCACATTACATTGAACATAGACAGTGCTCACATTTAATGACTGGACCATGTTAGTCATACAGCTGATGGCTAAAATGAAGTTCTTCAAGGATCTGACAGCTGCAGCAAGTCCCCTTACTAAAAATTAGTGATGTTTTCTTGTTTGTTTGGTGACATTCCAGTCTGCTTTGATTTTGTTTTCTGCCTTTCCTATAAATATATCATTTTGGGACTTTTTTCTGTTTGTAGTACTCTTACATTTTTGTTTGACTGTGTGTGGTCATAGTTTTGAAATTAAGGAACTTTGTGGTTTTTTTTTATGCTGCCAAGGTGCCTGTGGGTTGTTAAGTAGTTTTTGATCTCAATAGTCACTCAGTTATTTTTCTTTTGTGCTTTAATGGCTTTTAGTATGTTTGGAAACAGTTATACAGATCTGAATTTAAATAACAAAAGAACGTTTGAAAATTTTCCATTCATCCTAGTGTCCTTGTACACTTCTTCCCATTTTTTTATTGTTCACCTGTGCCTTTGACTCCAGAGCTGTAAGCCTGAAGGTCACTCAGACAATGTGCATATTATTGTGAATAAATCATCATGGATGATAACATTTTTTTAAGTGGACAATTGTAGTGAGAAATCTGTAAATTGTTATTTCTACTCAACTTTTGCAGATAAGTTTAAATGTAACAAGGTCAATGAGGTAGCACATTTTCCACAATTGGTGCTCAAAGTGCCACCCCAATTTCAACGACTGATATATCCACCCTAAAACATTTTTGCCACCACATTCATTTTTTATCATGAAAGTTGTTGTAATAAAATATGATTAATATTAACTTTCAAGCTTGAAAAAGCAAATTTTTATCTCATAGGCACTTGTGTTGCTTGAAAGTAGCTTTTGTTTCAGGGATAATATTTAGCTTCAATTGTAAGCAATTTTAGTGCTGTAAACATGTATTTGTTGTAAATGGGTGCGTGAGAATTAATTTATTTGAAGGCTATTTAAATGGGAAATTTGCATTAGAAAAATTGGTAGTAGCTCTGCGGGTATCAATGTTTTAAAAAAATTGGTAACCTCATTGCCAAAGGGCCATGCCTGAGTGCTATAAATTTAAAAAAAGAAAAGGGAATTCCAGCAATGCTTGAAAGGAAGTTAGGAAAAATGATTTTGGACCAAATAAAACCAAAAGTCCTACAATTTTATGAAAATGATCAGTATAGTAACGTGTCCAGGGGTCAAAGATTATGTTTCACTTATAATTGAAGGACAGAAGGTCAAGAAGTAGAAATGACTCCTACTTTGCAAACTGAAAGAACTATTTATAATCTATTGAGACCACAATGGGCCTGAAATTGGATTCTCAAAATTCTGTGAATTCTGTCCAAAATGATGTGTGCCTATTTGCTCCTTTGGAACACATGTAGTTTATGGATGTACAACACATCAGAATGTCAAGCTAATGTTACACAGAAATGCATTCCAAGAAGGTAAAATCTCTACTAAAAAAAAACTATCTGTAGCTTAGAAATGGAAGACCGCAAGCTCCATCATTGTGAAAAGTGCTCTTGTGAAGAAGCAATAGAAACATTTTTGACAGATGTGGTCAAGAATGGTGATCCTGAAAGTATTATTGAATGCAAGCAATAGGTCCACACTGAGAGAGAAACATTCGACACAAAGCACGTGGCAACTGAGGATTTTATTACAGAATTGACAGGAAAAATAAGGAACATTTCATGCCATCACTACATCCTGAAGCATCAAAGACACCATTAGTAAATGATCAAAGTCAATCTGAAAATGGGAGCTATTGGGTGCCAGATGCTGTGCAATCCCTCCGCTGGGGAAATCGCCAGGCCACTTTACACCCATCTGTAGTTTATTTCAGAGATGCTGAAGATATCCAACATTTGAGCATTTGCATTTTCTGCTGGCCAGGACAAAAATTTCAAGAACTTATACAGGGTGAATCACTAACTATTGCCACCTAGAATATCGCTGAAATTATGATAGTAGCTGAAAATTTTGTGGGAAAAATCTTGCATGGGACAATGGGGGCATGATATGACATTGGGTTTTTGTTGCTAGGTGGGGTCGCTTCAGAGATATGAAGGTCAGCTTCATTTTTTTTCTAAATGGAATGCTAAAGTTTGTTACTTATTTTCTGATAGCGGCTATTGAGATGAATCCAGTGATGTGTAACAGTAAGGTCTCTAAAGGTCAACGAAGGTCTCAAAGGTCGCATGAACATCCATTTACAGAAGGTGTTGGAAGTGATGACCATTGGTATCAGAGCAGTGTTGCAATCTTCTTATTAAGGATTGAGTGGTATTCCTTATCACTTCGGCTCTTATTGAAGTACATGCTCTGACAGTTCTCTCTCGTATATAATGGAAATAGTGAATATTCTCCAAATACGGCATATCCATCTAACGTGCCACTGATATGTAAACACCATTTGACAGTTTTGCAATACAACACTAATTGAATGGCAAAACTAGTATCGTAGAATCAAGTGGTTGTGAATGATGTATTCCTTCAAAGAACAAGTCAATATGCTTCTTATTTACGGAGAATGCCAACGAAATTGAGAGCTAGAGACTTATACACCGAAAGGTATCCTCAACGTACTCACCCTGCGCATTGTACTCTTAAATATGTGTATGATACATTGAGAAGCACTGGGTCTTTAATGCGTTGGAAACATATCTGGCAAAGGAAAGTTACTAACAAGGAAACAGAAATTGGTACTCTTGCCACTGTGTTTCGAGATCCTGTGCTAGTTTACTTCAAATTGCAAGGGAATCAGGCATGAGCCAGAATAGTATTGTTTGTCTTCTGCATCACCATAAATATCATTCTTACCATATCAGTCTCCACCCAGAGCTAAGTGGGACGGATTGTATCCATCGCATTGAATTCTGCTGATGGGCTCAACTTCAGATTCAGAGAGTTGACACATGTACTAATTTGATTTTATTTACTGATGAGGCTACATTCATGAACCATGGAAATGTTAATTTGCATTACATGCATTATTCGGCAACTAAAAATCCATGTTGGCTGTGGCAAGTTGCACACCAAAAACCATGGTCGGTGAATGTATGGTGTGGGATACTGTAGGACATAATTATAGGCCCCTATTTCATCAAAGGAAATCTTAATGGTAGGAAGTACACCACATTCCTGCAAGAAACATTAGGTCTGTTATTGGAAGAAATACCTTTAGAAATACGAAACAGAATGTGGTATCAACACAATGGGTTTCCAGCACATTTTTTGCGGATGGCTAGAAATGAGTTGCAGAGACAATAGACAGTTCCCAAATCATTGGACTGGACATGGAGAAGATGTCTCATGGCTGGCTCGTTCGCCAGACTTGTTGCCTCTGGATCTTTTCTTGTGGGGATTTGTAAAAGACTTTGTTTATAAAGACATTCCAACTACACCTGAAGATATGTGAGACAGAATTGTCAGAGCATGTGCTTCGATAAGTGCCAATGTGATACAAAATACCACTCAATCCATGATAAGAAGATTGCAGCCTTGCATTGATACCAATAGTCATCACTTCCAACACCTTCTGTAAATGTACGTTCATGCCACCTTTGTGATCTTCATTGACCTTCAAAGACCTTATTGTTACACATCATTGGATTCATCTTGATAGCTGCTATCAGAAAATAAGTACCAAACTATAGCATCCCATTTGAAAAAAGAAAGTTGACCGTCATATCTCTGAAGTGAACCCACCTAGCAACGTGCCACCATTCAGCTGCCTCAGGGAAACCAATTTTTGACACCACTTGACTTTGAATGGCTCAAGAAGAAAGTTGCTGATTTGTGGTATGATGCCAAGCACCTGTTCAGTACTGAGGAAACTGGATAACAAGGTGTGCAGTTTGAGAATGGGTGTGTCGGCCTGAAACTGGTAACCACTGTACTGTAAAATTGTATATCAGTGTAACTGAAATGGATGGGGAAAAAATTAAGAAGGAAAAAAATTATCCAGTTTCTTCAAAGCAAAGATCTGAAAATGGCAAAATCATTCCTTGGACAGGAAACAGTCACCAATTTGTGCCATCTGATGAAAAATAACTTTGTATCAGCAAAGTTTCAAATGATACAGCATCATTTACAGCTAATGCCAACCATACTGTCACAAGCTGCTTCAGAGAAAAGGGTTTGAATCTCCAACCTGAAGAATATATAGCCTGTATTTATGAGAATAAATGGTGGGTTATCACTTGAACAGAATGATGTGGTAATAGAGTCCAAGTATCCCGAGGTTCCTGCACATTCATTCTATTGGCCAGATAGAAAAGACTACTGCAGGTTACCAGAGCAGCATATTAGCACCAACATTTCTGCCCCATGCACAGCATTGGTGGGATGCCAGTACAAGATCCATGAGCAAACTTTGTTCCAAACTGAAGAAAAATTCAAGTCCAGTCAGTAGTAAAAAAAAGAAATAGCAATTCAGACTTGGGAATGTGATAAGAAACCCTGGAACAGGCTTGTGAATATTGCAGCACAACCCAATTCAGGCTTGGAAGCTTGTACAGAGAGACCCACCCGTGGCTGTTTGATTATGGCTATCAGGCGTGTCCCTTTGGCAATGGTGTTACCAATTTTTTTTAAATAGATGGTGTTGTTGTTGTTGTTGTGGTCTTCAGTCCTGAGACTGGTTTGATGCAGCTCTCCGTGCTACCCTATCCTGTGCAAGCTTCTTCATCTCCCAGTACTTACTGCAACCCACATCCTTCTGAATCTGCTTAGTGTATTCCTCTCTTGGTCTCCCTCTATGATTTTTACCCTCAACGCTGCCCTCCAATGCTATATTGGTGATCCCTTGATGCCTCAGAACATGTCCTACTAACCGGTCCCCTCTTTTTGTCAAGTTGTGCCACAAGCTCCTCTTCTCCCCAATTCTATTCAATACTTCATCATTAGTTATGTGATCTACCCATCTAATCTTCAGCATTCTTCTGTAGCACCACATTTCGAAAGCTTCTATTCTCTTCTTGTCCAAACTATTTGTCGTCCATGTTTCACTTCCATACATGGCTACACTCCATACAAATACTTTCAGAAACAACTTCCTGACATTTAAATCTATACTCGATGTTAACAAATTTCTCTTCTTCAGAACTATTACCAATTTTTCTGAACTGGTAGTAGCAAAGCCATCATGGACCAATACAAGTTCCCTGTTTATATAACCTTAAAAATAAATTAACTTTCACACATCCATTTACATAAAATACATGTTTGACATGTCACAATTGCTTATGTTTGAAGCTAAATATCATCCCTTAAACAGAGGATACTCTCAAGCAAAACAAGTGTCCAGGAGATAAAAATCTGCTCTTTCTAATGGAACTAGTAAGAAAAAAATTGATTGAACACCATTTTCAGATATTTGACCCTGAATATTGGTCAAATTTGACAATAAAATATAAGTACAAATATCTCATAAACTAAACAACCTGAGAGTTAATATATATCATGTGGTCTTACATCAACTTTCTTGATTTTTTAAAAATTGAAATAGAAAAGTTTAAGGCTACAAATATCAATGGTTGAACCAGCCATGCCATAAGTTTATTTTACCCACTTTCAGCAGCAGTTGTGGAAAATGTACTGCTTTGTTGATATCGTTAAACTTGGACTTATGAGCAAAAGTTGAGTAGAAACGCCAGTTTGCAGATTTATCATGATAATTATTAGCTTATAAAGGGTTGTCAAACATCTACATCTATGTTTATATTCTGCAAACCACTATGTAGTGCATGACAGAGGCTACATTCCAACAGTTATTACTGTTTCTTCCCACTCCATTCCTGTATGAAGTGTGGGAAGAATGATTGTTTGAATGCCTTTGTGTGTGCTGTAATTGTTCTAATCTTATCCTCACAATCCTTATGAGAGCAATATGTAGCTGTTGTTGTATATTCATGGAGTCATAATTTAAAACCAGTTCTTGAAACTTTGTTAATAAACTTTCTCAGGATAGTTTACATTTGTCTTCAAGAACCTGCCAGTTCAGTTTCTTCAGTATATCTGTGACACTCTCCCATGGATCAAACAAACCTCTGCTGCCCTTCTTTGCATATTTTCAAGATCTCCTGTTAGTCCTATTTGGTACAGATCCCACACACTTAAGCAATATTCTAGAACTGGACACATGAGTGATTTGTAAAGAATCTCCTGTGTGGACTGATTTCACTTCCCCATTATTTTACCAATCACCTGCTTCAATCACAATTGAGCCTGTGTGATCATTCCAGTTCATATCCTTACAAAGTGTTACACCCAGGTATTTGTATCAGTTGACCAATTTCAACAGTGATTCATTGATATTATAGTTATAGGATACTATGTTTTTTCTCTCATTTTGCAAAGTAAATGTTTTACATTTTTGAACATTTAAAGCATGTTGCCAGTCTTTGCACCACTTTGAAATCTTATCAAGATCTGACTGAATATTTAAGCAGCTTCTTTCAGGCAGTACTTCTTTACGGATAACTGCATCATCTGCAGAAAGTCTGAGGTTAATATTGTCTACAAGGTCAATAATATACAACATGAACAGCATGGGTCCCAACACACTTCGCAGAGGCACATGTGAAGCTTCTTCTACATCTGACAATGAGTCCTGCACCAAGATAACATGCTACATCCTCCCTACCAAAAAGTCCGCAATCCTGTTAAAAATTTCATCTGATACCCCATATGATCATACTTTTGGCGATTAGCGTAAGTGTGGTACTGAGGCATATGCATTTTGGAAATCAAGAAATACAGCATCTACCTGATTGCCTTGATGCGAAGCTTCTGGTGTGTCATGTGAGAAAAGTGTGAGTTTGGTTTCACGTGTCTATTGTTTTCAGAATCCTTGCTGGTTGGTATGGAGGTTACTCTGTTCAAGGTACCTCATTATGTTTGAGCTCAGAATATGTTCTAAGATTCTACAACTGGTCAATGTGAAGGATACTGGATAGTAGTTTTGTGGATCACTTATACTACCATTCTTGTAGACAGGTGTGATCTGTGCTTTTTTCCAAGAACTTGGTGTGGTTTTTTGTTCAAGGTGTCTATGACAGATTGTAGTTAGAAGAAGGTATCTTCCTGTAGCTGCTAAAAACTGCAAAAGTTGTACCCCTTTACAAAAAGGGTGATCAGCAGCAGATGGTCAACTATAGGCTTGTGTTACTCCTGTCAGGCTTTTCAAAAATCGTCAAGGAATTATTTCTGTCCCAATTAACCAACTTTTTTTAGCAAAAATAATGTTATCTCAGGATGTCAGCATGGCTTGAGGCTGCAGTACAGTACTGAAACAGCCACTTTCATCCTCATAAATCATATTTTAAATGCCATGGATAATCACAGAAATGTTTCAGAGATTTTTCTACATTTAACTCAAAGACTTTTATCTAATAGATCATGAAATTATTCTACAAAAGCTAGAGTGGTATGGTGTAAGAGGTCTGCCAAATGAGTGACTGAAATCGTACTTAGAAAATCGCTTTCAGATGACAGAGATCAAACATACGGAAAAAAAAGGAACTCCAGGCTTATAACTTGAAACCTCCCTCTACATTGTCTATTTGCAGACGACACCAGAGTATTGATTGAAGGCAAAAAAGCTCTTAGTCTGTATGCTGAAGATTTCAGAGTGTTTTGTGAGGAATAGCTTCTGATAGACCCTCACCATACACTTTCCACACATAGCAAAATGAAAATCCATTAAACCAAATATTTATATGGTAACCCAAAAAATTAACAGTGTCACTGAAACAAAATTTCTTGTAATTTGCTTACAAGACAATCTTAAATGGAATACCCACATTACATCCTTAAATTCTAAACTATTGAAATGACCTATGCAATGAGAATGATATGGAACAACACAACTGCTGAAACATTTAGAGTGGTATATTATGCTCACATACATTCCCATTTGAGATACAGCATCATATTCTGGGAAAATTCTGCTCATTGCATAACAACTTTCCAGAAGGAAAAAAAGATATGGAGGATAATGAAAAATGCATACAGCTGAAAATCATGTAAACCATTCTTTAAAGAACTTAGGACCTTGGGTTTTCCTTGCATACAGAAATTTCTCAGGTATTCAGCTGTATAGCATTGTCCAAAATGCGCGATATTCCAGCAAGCCAACTTCTCGCCATCTTCAGGTGTTCTTGGTGTCTGATTGATCTCTGATGGATGTCGACTTTATGTAATCTCTGCCCCTCTCCTGCAGCCTCTGTCTGGGTGCTTCTGAGTGGTCTGCGGCCGGTGGTGGGGGGAAGGGTGGCATTGTTGGGTGGTGGGGGAAGCGTGGCACTCCGCAATGGATCATGGGCCGCAGTCCTTCTGCGGCCATGGCTGCTTGCAGAACTCTGCCGTCATGGTGACAATGCTTCTTCTTCAGGTGTCCTGACAGGAGCAGATTTCTGTGTAGATTATCATTGTGTTTTAATCATACTCAAAGCTGGATCCCAGGCCTTGCTTAACTGGAAACCGCTGTCTTTATTAATTAGTTCATCATGTAGCCGGATCTCCACTGCCTCTTTCAGGATACAGTCTCAGAAGGTGATAGATTGATCTGACACCTCTGCGCCATCATAGTTCATGTCATGTCCATGTGAGATGCAGTGCTCTGCCACTGTGGACTTGGTCGGCTGTGCATTGCCTGAGTGGCGTTTATGTTCACTACATCTCTCTTGGTTTTCCGGATGGTCTGGCCTATATACATTTTCCTGCACTGGCAAGGGATGCTGTAAATTCCTGGTTTCTTGAGTCCTAAGTTGTCCTTGACTGATCCTAATAATGTTTTAGTTTTAGATGGAGGGCAAAACACGCACTTGACATTGTATTTCCTGAGTATTCTGCCGATCTTTGCCAATGTGTCCTCAACATATGGTATAATCGCCCTCGCAACCAGTTTGTCTTCGTCCTCGGAATGCTGCGGTCTCGGCTTCTGTGGTCTTAAGGCACATTTTGTCTGCCAGTTGTTGTAACTGTTCATGCAGAACATGGCCTGCAAGTGCTGCAGTTCAGTTGCTAGGCTGTCAGAGTCCCAGATTTCGCATGCTCTGTGCACCAGTGTACTCAGAACACCATCTCGGTGTGAAGGAGCATGACAGCTAGAGGCATGCAAGTACAAATCTGTACATATACAGATTTGTACCTGCATGCCTCCAACTGTCATGCTCATTGTTGTTGTTGTTGTTGTGGTCTTCAGTCCTAAGACTGGTTTGATGCAGCTCTCCATGCTACTCTATCCTGTGCAAGCTTCTTCATCTCCCAGTACCTACTGCAACCTACATCCTTCTGAATCTGCTTGGTGTATTCATCTCTTGGTCTCCCTCTACGATTTTTACCCTCCACGCTGCCCTCCAATACTAAATTGGTGATCCCTTGATGCCTCAGAACATGTCCTACCAACCGATCCCTTCTTCTAGTCAAGTTGTGCCACAAACTTCTCTTCTCCCCAATCCTATTCAACACCTCCTCATTAGTTATGTGATCTACCCATCTAATCTTTAGCATTCTTCTGTAGCACCACATTTCAAAAGCTTCTATTCTCTTCTCGTCTAAACTATTTATCGTCCATGTTTCACTTCCATACATGGCTACACTCCATACAAATACTTTCAGAAATGACTTCCTGACACTTAAATCAATACTCGATGTTAACAAATTTCTCTTCTTCGGAAACATTTTCCTTCCCATTGCCAGTCTACATTTTATATCCTCTCTACTTCAATCATTATCAGTTATTTTGATCCCCAAATAGCAAAACTCCTTTACTACTTTAAGTGTCTCATTTCCTAATCTAATACCCTCAACATCACCCGACTTAATTCGACTACATTCCATTATCCTCGTTTTGCTTTTGTTGGTGTACATCTTATATCCTTCCTTCAAGACACCATCCAATCCGTTCAACTGCTCTTCCAAGTCCTTTGCTGTCTCTGACAGAATTACAATGTCATCGGCGAACCTCAAAGTTTTTATTTCTTCTCCATGGATTTTAATACCTACTCGAAATTTTTCTTTTGTTTCCTTCACTGCTTGCTCAATATGCAGATTGAATAACATCGGGGAGAGGCTACAACCCTGTCTCACTCCCTTCCCAACCACTGCTTCCCTTTTCATGCCCCTCAACTCTTATAACTGCCATTTGGTTTCTATACAAATTGTAAATAGCCTTTCGGTCCCTATATTTTACCCCTGTCATACTCCTCCACACCATTTTATGGTGACCAATACAAGTTTCTATTGGACATCCTTGAAGAGATCTGGTCTTATTTGTTGCCCTTAGATCCAACATATTTCTGTCATGACTGGGGTTCTGAACTGTCTCTTCTAGTTTTTCAGATAAGGCATTTAGAAATGTTTCACAAGATGTCTTCCACACCTGCCAGTAACATAACTGTATTTTTCCCAATTGACTGTTGGATGAGTAAAGTCTCTACTGAAGATTACAGTATGATTGGGGAACTTATATAAATCAACTGAAGACTTCTTTAAAGTTGTTGGTTACGTTAGGAGATAAGTGTGTGATGAAGCAAGCTGGGATATCTTTACTTCATCTCTTGTTTTGCCACCTGCCTCCTTAAATTCATTTTCAGTTTTAATTAATTATCACTAACATACAGGAGTATGATCTGCATTTTCATAAAACAGAAAGATTAGCCCTAAGTTTTAAAGAATATAGCACCAGATCTAATTTTGTGCTTAGTTTTATGTATGTCATTAATCGCCTGATTTATTTTGATTATTCCTAGTTAATATCATTTGTTATAGGGTGAAATCAGTAATTGTTTCATAACTTAAATTCTGTTGTTGACTTTTAAACAAATATTAATTCTTTACTAATTATAAACATTTGGAGGAACAACCACTATTATTCTTAAAGTATTTATTTGGCTCTATTTGAAAACATATTAGCAAAGCCAGGCTTCAAGTAATTCCAAAGTAATTACCAAGATTTGTCAAAAGTATTGATTGTATAACTATATGTGTTAATTTCATCATTTAAACAAATAATTCGGCTTAACCCTTGTAGTAGAAGAAACTATTAAAAAGGGAAGAATTTTCCAATGTATTCAGTTAATTGAATGAGCTATGTTTTAATTGTAAATTTCTGTAACTTAAACATCAAACAATGTATAGTTTCAGTGCCTATTATTGTGATGATATATAAGTGCCCAATTTTTGGTCCAGAGACAGTCAGTCCACAGCCGAGTTACAGGCAAGAAAATTGTGTTGGATAGAACAACAACATTGCATCAACTTAACCGTGAAATAAGTGTAAGACAAATAGGCTGTGTGTTAAAATAATGACAGTGTCTGTTCAATACGTACCATATTATTCTGCAGGAACTGTGTGGTTAGGTTTTTGCCGCTCACAGATGTTCAACAGCAAACTATTGCAGCAGTATGCTGATGTATGGCTACAAACTATTAATGAGGCTTGTCAAAAGTTAACCAATAGTGAACTGGCCATGTACCAGTGTAATATTGGCGGGGGGGGGGGGGGGGGGGGGGGTTGTGAACAGTGAAAGTAAAGAACTGTGAAACGCAACTGTGACACCAAGGACTATAAAAGAAGAAGTAAAGCAGGCAAATGTCACAAGTCTTATGGGTAATAGAAGGATATAGTTATCATTTTATGCCCAGCCTTGATACTAAGTCTTGCCAAAATATTCTCACATGCAACCTCAATTTCTATCTTGGTGGATTTGAGTTTTGTGTCTAGTGCAACAAATACTCCATCTCCATTTTTCACTTGCCTATCCTTTGGATATACACTTAAATTTTCCTCAAATATCTCACTGCTATCAATTTCAGGTTTCAACCAGCTTTCCATACCTAGTATTATGTGAGCATCACTGCTTTTCATGAGCATTTCGAACTCTGGCACTTTGTTGCAAATGATTCAACAGTCAACCATTAGGACTTTAATACTCTCACCTGTGGGTATTTCTTTTGAACCTACACTGATACTTCTGGGTTTCCTACAGCTATTGTTATCTGGATTGGATGGAGATTCACCTATTCTAAGAAACCCTTGTGTGCACTCTACACAGAGTCAGTTATCTGAGTCACAGCCTCTGATGTGTAGTGCATACCTGCCCCACTTAGGAGAATCCTACAGTTCTAAACACTATGGTGCAAGTCCAGAAAGTTGCCACCTAGATTGTCACAGAACATTCAAAGTCTCTGGTTCAGTTCTTCCACTTGGCTCAGAACCAAAGAGCTGCTATCAGTTCTGGGGACAATGCTGCAAATTGTGAGCCATGTTGAAACTCCATTGACAAGCTGGTCTCTTCAAAGTCAAAAGGCTGGTCTTCTCAAACTTCTCTGCCAATTATTGGAATGACCCAAGTATGATCTCAGAGCCCAGACATCAGGCATCATTTGTTCCAATATGTGCCACAATCTGCAGATGGTTGCATCCTGTTCCCTCAATGGCTGCTGGAATAGCCTTTTCAACATCTTGAATGAGGCCACCAGGCATACACACTGAGTGCACCTGGTGTCCTTCCCTGCCCTTGCTGCCATTTGGCAATGGGTACCACCATCATTTGCCATATGTTTGAATTGCCAACAATTAAAAGACCCCTACCCTTTTGCTTTTGCCGACTATTGATGGCTCTGGGCAAAACAACTTTCCCCAAACCAGTTGAAGTGAGTCCCACTCGGTCAGTTTCAGTTTCAGTGAAAGACAGCACCTCGAACTTGTTGGCTAGGCTACAACACTCCATCCACCCTGTACAGGATGCCTAGATCTACCATTGATGTGCCTCTCACAGTCAAGTGGATGTGTAATGATAGCTCCTGTACTTTATGCAGCAGAGAGACGACCCACAGGAGTAGATAGTACATGAGGTACCTTTGGTACCAGTATCACATGTACACGAGTCTTAGGAACTCTTCCAAAATAACCAATTCACAGCAGCTGCCAGTCATCATTTCCAGCTGCTAATGAATTTCAACCAACTCATTGTGTGTTTGAGAGCAGCATTCACAGTGGGACTGCATTTTGGCTGGTGCAATCTATTTGTATTTCAGGACAGTGAACAAATAACTTTAAATTAAGCCCACTGATTATCTTTTCATCTGGTGAGCTAAAGCCGGCCGCGGTGGTCTCGCGGTTCTAGGCGTGCAGTCCGGAACCGTGTGACTGCTACGGTCGCAGGTTCGAATCCTGCCTCGGGCATGGGTGTGTGTGATGTCCTTAGGTTAGTTAGGTTTAAGTAGTTCTAAGTTCTAGGGGACTAATGACCACAGCAGTTGAGTCCCATAGTGCTCAGAGCCATTTGAACCATTTGGTGAGCTAAAAAGGTGCTAATTCCCTATAATAATTGAAGCAAATGCGCAAAACAAGATTTCTATTAAGGAACACAAAAGCCTATCACTAGTTTCCTAAAACTTTTGGAGGTTAATTGCACTTGTTATCAAACTCGAAAACAGAGTTAAGTTTTGATAAGTATAGATAATATATAGGGCTACTCCTCTTTAAGGGAAAACTAAATGTAATACAATATGTTAGAATATCTGCTACAGTAAATAAATCACAAAAGTCAATATTATAAATTAATTGTGGATTATCCACAGGACAACAGTAGATTTTGAAAATTCACAAAAATGTACATTTATTTGCATTGATACATGACATAATTCATGGATGATGTAATCTTTGGCAGGAACTGTGAACCACAAACACTGATTCACTGTGAAATAAGTAACATGACCATGTCCTTCACTGGAATGTAAAGTGTTTATCTAATAAGTTGGAAGTAGTGGAAGATGTCATAGAGACTTATCACTTATATGTAGTCTGTCTCGTAGAACACTGGTTAAAGCATGATGAAATAGGTATGTACTGCCCTGAGGGTTACACCCTAGCTGACAAAGATTGTAGAACTAATAAAAATCATGGTGGGTGTGTTATATTTCTAAAAAAAAAAAAGGATTAAATATGAACCAATTGCAAAAGTTAAAGCATTATCTCTAGAAATGTTATGTGAAATTGCAGCTGTTAGGTTAACAAATTTAAATTTAATAGTTGTAGCTTTGTACTCAACTGAGACTGGAGGCAATTCAGCAGATGATTTTGTTAACAAGTTAGTGTCTTTATGTGAGGCAGTCTGTAGGTATAAGTGTAGGATACTAATCTGTGGAGATTTCAATTTGAATTTTCAGTTGTCCAATATCTATAACTCATATGTAAATAATTTCTTAAATTCTTTTGGTCTTTATATTACAACCACTGAAATAACAAGGCCACATTATAAAGGTACTGGTACCTGTATTGACAATATAGTTGTATCGAATGAGTTAATGCATCTCAAGTCAGAGGTAATTAATACCTGGGTACCTGACCACTGGCCACTATTTCTTAGAACAGATACAACAAGAAATTGTAACACTGACTCAATGCACATGGCAGGAAAGAAAGTATGTGTGGTCAATTATGATAATCTAAATATGTTTAAGTCTCATATTGATAAAAGTAATTGGTTGCAGGTTTATCGAGAACATGCAATGGATAGAAAGGTGGAAGAACTCATATCTACTCTTTCTGTATATGCTAAGATGTCCTTTCCCATTAAGTTACTAAATAATAAAAAGGCACTTAGAGTAAATAAGGTCGAGGAGGAAAAGGTGTTGAAGATCAAGAGGGAGTGTGATCAATATTATGACTGGTATAGAAGTACAGGTTCTCAAGTATTTAAAGACATGCTCACAGTGAAAAAGAAAAGATTAAGACAGGCTTTAAGGGGAGTTGGAATGCCCTATCTCGCCAATGTTAAATTTGCTAACTTTGTGTACCTTTTTCTTTGGAACTATTATCTTCAGAACTTTGAAATTCTGGCAGAGGTTTTCAGCATATATTGTGAGCCCACTGAACTAGAACCAATGTTTTCTTTTTGTTGGTATAGTATTTATGAATTTTTTACCATTAAGCCATTTTTTATTGGAAAAAGTATAACATAAACTTCCCTAGTTCAGAGAATAAGCCAGTTCTTGTCATGATTCTAGTTCAGTGGCCTCTTTGAACTGTTTTGCAGCATTTCTGAAAATTTGAATGTTGTTGGTTGAGTGGTTTATGAGATAAAGGTACATGTAACACTAAAAATGTCAAATGCCAGAAAATGCGATTAAAGTAATTTATTATGAAAATTCACAAATACCTTTTATTCTATTATCAAAAGTGTCCAGCAGAGTAATCAGGGTCATCTTCTAGTTCTTCTTCTTCACCTAGAAGCTTTCTTCTCCTTGCTGCCCTTGCTTTTTTTGTATTAAATTCAGCTGCATACTGAGCCTTCCTTACTCGCACGCTGTCCAGAAGCTGAAGACCTCTGATGGTGTTGATACCAGGAGCAATGCCGAGCCTTGCCATGACCTTTAGCCTACCCATATGACCATCATTGAATGAAATAACAGCATCACTGACTCCCCATTTCAATGTTTTTATCCCAACAAATACATTCTTAGGTACACGAGTCCAAATGAGGTTGTTGAACGACTCGTTTTGATTCTGGGTACAACCATGAAGACATTTTCGCAGAAGATCAGGATGCCCCAAGTCTCTATATATTGGTTTAATTACTTCCATAACAGCCAATGGAATATAATTTTTATGGTGATAAGGATCCCCAGTAGCTTGAGATTTTCTATAATTGCACCATGACTGAGGACCATCTGGACAAGCAAAATGTTGAGGATTATCATCAGTTGATGATCGATGTAAATATGTGGCCCATACAGCTTGTCTCATTTCCTGCAAATTATTTGCATTATTTCTTATTGCCATACCATAGTATTGTTGTAATTCATTTATAATTTTATCTGACAGGCGACCTCTAATGGTTTTACCATCTGACAAAATTTTGTCCTTCAGATTCTGTTTCAGTTTCCTTAGACGAGTGCCCATTCGTTTCTGAACATGACCGACACATTCTAGTTTAGTTATTGTCTTATTGACATATGGCATGGATTCTGTAACACTTTTGTATGCCTTGGAGTCCCCATCTCCAAGGAATTTTGTGTAAAATACTCCCCGTTCTTTTTCTGATCTGCTAAACATTTTCACAGCAGCGGCAGCCTCCATGCCTCCACTCGTACCTTCATAATTCTTGCTACATATGTGAGCTGCTTCTTTCTTACCAGATGCACAATGGTAACAATGTTTAGTGAGCACTTCATAGTCCAAAACTTTACCGCTGTCCACACTAGTAACAGTAGCAACAGCATTTTTGGATGTGTGACCCCTTTTCTGCCAGGTTCCATCAAAAGCAACAGGGATATCTGGGTTTCCTTCATTTATATATTTTGCTTCACTGGCAGCAGCTTTCATTGATAAATCTGCTACAGACTGAACAGCATCTCCTATCACTTCAGTGTAATTGTCAATTTTAGCAGGTGGAGGTGGAAGATTCATTATGGCACAAAATGTTTGAGCAGCAGTATGTCCTTTACCAATTGCTCTCATTGCATACATTAGCCTGATATTACTCTCAAACAAATTGCTACTGCATGTTTTAGAGCTCCAAAAACAGGTCTCATTTTCACAACTGGCACAAACTATAGCAATTTTGCAGGAAAGTCCTATAGAGTTTGTTATGTTCATATCAAAAGAACCTCCACAAAGATTACAACACAAACATTTCTTCATAAACTCAGTAAAAACAGGAAAGTCGACTAAAACATATTGTTCATTAGAAGCTTCATCTGTAATTTCACTTGCACAGTTTGATAACTTCTTTTTTGATGCACTGGTGGGCGTGTCTCCTTCACACATCTCAGCTGTACAAACGTCAGAACTTTCACCAGCATCAACAGGTGCTGAAGCAGAATCACTTGAACAAACGTTATTTGTAAATCTATTACCGCGAAACTTTCGCTTTTTAAATAATGATGCACTCCTAGGCATCGTAGAAACTACGCACTCACCACTGAAAGTCAAAACAAGACAGATAACAAACTCCAAATGAGCGACAAACTAAACTCGAGGCTCAAAACAAACACTCACAGATCAAAAACTGAACAATAAACACAGCTAGTCGTAAAAACAATGGTACCTATGGAAGGATCAAAGATTCTACAACTGAAGAGTGAAATCCACAGCCTTCTATATGTAATGTTTTCGGAAATGCGAAGATTTAAATGTGTACAAATCACAAGATGGGTAACTTTGCTGGGCGCACATGTAATTTTGAAAAATTAAATAAAAATACTTCCAATTGGAATTTCTTAACAAATTTTGCACCATTTTAAGCAGAAAATTTCAAATTAAGTTATAAGGTTAAAAACTGAAAATGTGAATTTTTTCCATTTTCCGGCATTCCAACTCCCCTTAAAGGAAGCTAGGTGTAAAAAAAATGAAGATATAATACTAACATCTGAAAATAAGACATGTGCAATGTGGAATATCATTAACAGTCACTGCAACAGGAAAATGACTTCACAGACTGAAAGCAGTAATCTGAATGCTGCACAGTTAAATACATTCGTCACTGAGGAGGTACAAGAAATAATAAGGGTGATTGGCACTTCCAATATAGCCACTGACCATAAATACTACCTGAGAAACACCACAAAGCCTGAAAGTACATTTAGCTTTAAACTGGTCAAGGTACAGGATGTTACTAATATACGGAGGAAAATGAAGAACAGTTTCAGTAATGATGTTTATGGTTTAAGTTCAGCCATGTTAAAGTGAGATTCAGTTCAACTGCCAGAATTGATAACACATGTAGTAAATACATGTATTTTGGAGGCTCAGTTCCGAAAGGCACTAAAGTTTGTTAAAGTCACTCCAATACACAAAAAAGGCAGCCTCTCACGTTCTGATAATTTTAGGCCTGTTTCAATTGTGCCAATCTTGTCTAAAGTGATAGAAGCTATATTAAATAATCAAATAGTAAAATACTTTGAAGAAAACAAAATCTTCACTGATAGTCAATTTGGCTTCAGATCAGGGTTAGGAACTGTTAAATCTGCCTTATCACTTTTAACACAGTGTGTGAAACAACTAGAAAGCAAGCTAGTGGTTCAGAATAAACTCTTTGATTTATCAAAAGCTTTCGACACTGTGTCTCATGAAATCTTATTGAACAAACTGCAATTCTATGGCTTTACAGGAAGTGCTCTGGAATTTATAATATCTTATCTAAGTAATAGAGTGCAGAAGGTGGTTTTTAATGGTGCAGAATCAGATTACTTACCTGTGGGCATGGGTGTCCCACAAGGTTCTGTAATTGCCCCAATTCTATTTATTATTTATATAAATGACTTACCATGTAACATAGTTGGGCCATCAACTAGGACTTACTTATTTGCAGATGATCTTGCAGTCTGTATAACTGCAGAAACAGCTCAGAAGGTGAAATATGAAGCAGACCAGTGCACTGTCAAAGTTGAAAATTGGTGTAAAGCTAATTCCCTTTTTGTCAACTGAAAAAAAAAAAAATACAACACCTATATGTATCGTGGAATAATAACACTGAACTTGAGCAGAGCTCAAATGCTGTTAATTTCCTTGGAATCTCAATTGATTCAAAATTATCCTGGGCTAGCCATATAGAAAAAGTGGGAAGCAGCATTAGCAAAGGAATATTTGCTCTAAGGAAGCTGTGTCTTTGTCTAAACGTGCCAGTACTTAAAGTGGTTTATTTTGCTTTAATACACAGTCACATTTCCTATGGTACACTACTGTGGGGACATCAAAGCAAGGCAGCTAATGTCTTCGAATTACAAAAGAAGGCAATAAGACTGATATGTAGCTTGGCACCCAGAGCTCACTCTAGGCCAAGCTTTAAAAAATTACAGATTATGACCCTGCCATTAATATTTATACTACAGTGTGTAATGCATATTAAGTAAAATTATCCGAGTTATCAACAGTATGACATCCGACATAATTATAACACAAGAAACAAGCAGGACCTAGTTTCTTTCCGATGTAACTATAAAAAAACACAAAAGTGCTTCTTATACAAGTCCATAAATTTTTTTTAAATGCCATATCCCAACATATCAGGGATCTTCCAATTCAACAATTCAAAAAAAAAAAAAAAGTAAAAGAATTTCTTCTTGAGCTCAGCATTTATGAAACTGATGAATTTTTAAGGGAGGCAAATAATATGGTATGACTACACTTTGTGATCAGTTTTTATACGCTTCTATATATGAGTAAGTCTGTAATTGGCTAAATTTACTATGTAATATCAATTTGTACCAGAAGTTTCTCTGTTTTGGTTTTGTGTGAAGGTACCATAATTATTCGTGTAATATTTATATTGTGTAATATTTTTCTTGTTTTTGTAATTATTTGTGTAACATTTATACTATGTAATATTGACTTTTGTAATGCCTCAGATGATCTCTGAGGTCTCTACAACAATAATCAATCAATCAATCAATCAATCAATCAAAACACTAGTACTGATAACATACAAAAATATAGTTTTGTAAGCATTCAAAAATTCTCAGAACCAGCCTATTTCTCACATAATTAAAGATGAAATTAGAGAGCAGTTGTTTTGAATGAGGGTAGGCCCATTGTTCTAAAAAATTTTAAAAAAGCACAATCAAGTTGGCAGCTATGGTTGATGATAACAGTACAAGTTTATTGCAATACTTGCAAATGTTTGAAATTTCACAACTCAAATGGGTACACATACAATCAATGAAAGATTATGCAGAAGCAACATGAACAGTAAATATGATGATTTATGTGCAATAATACGCGCATTGACTGAATGACCCCCAGGCTTACGTCTCTTGTGTCAAATGTGTAGCATGTCTTGAGCTACAATTTTATGGAACTTCTCTCCTTCATAGGGGGCCATAGTCACATAGAAGTTTTTGAAAGATATATCCCCCATTCGACTGTTAATTGTTAATTTATTTAACACAATCTCGACTTTGACTTTCTAACCATTCTCAAGTGCATGTTGAAATGTCAGGCCAGACATATTTTAACATTTTGACATGCACTTGAGAACAACTACAAAGCTGAAACCGTGGTTGTTAAAATAAATGAACAATTAACAGCAAAATTGCAGGTTTTTTTTCCCCCAATACACTTACAGAACTTGTTTTGAAATGTGTCTGCAGCTGTGCTAAAAGCTTTAACAAAACTGGAGATGGTCAGGTGGAAACTATTTCTAAAATTGGCTGATTTTATGTGGAATGACACGCAATGTCAACGATAGCTGCTGAAAGCATGGTTATCCTCATGGCAGTGTTAGTCAGTGGTGATATTCTATAGTGGTACATAATATTCAAGAATGTGTTGCAGAACCTACTTGATGCTTAAAACCATCTCCATAAATGAGTATTTTGCCCTTGGACTTAGAAATTTCCAATACTTGGGTTAATTTTGCAATGAATGTACCAATGTCAAACCGTGAGAATGGGAAATACATAGTATACTTAGGCTTTGGAACAGTTCTGTTTTTCCTCTCTCTGTAGCTGATATCTAAACATGTTTTTCTTTGAAACTTCCTGGCAGATTAAAACTGTGTGCCCGACTGAGACTCGTACTCGGGACCTTTGCCTTTTGCAGGCAAGTGCTCTGCCAACTGAGCTACCTAAGCACGACTCACGACCCGCCCTCACAGCCTTAATTCCACCAATACCTTGTCTACTTTCTTCCAGGAGTACTAGTTCTGCAAGGTTCGCAGGAGACCTTCTGTGAAGTTTGGAAGGAAGGAGACGAGGTACTGGTGGAATTAAGACTGTGAGAGTGGGTTGTGAGTCATGCTTGGGTAGCTCAGTTGGTAGAGCACTTGCCCACGAAAGACAAAGGTCCCATGTTCTAGTCTCGGGCTGGCACACAGTTTAATCCACCAGGAAGTTTCATAACAGGGCACACTTCACTGCAGAGTGAAAATTTCATTCTGGATGTTTTTGTTTGCTTCATGAAATAAGATAATTTCTAACTTTATTCATAATCCCTTCCTTTACATATGAGTTGTGTTCAAAAAATGCATCAGTGATTTGCATTTTCTGGAAACAATTTTAATTATTTGTCCACATTAACATTACTGCCATCAGAGTAGTCCCCATTAGATGTTATACATTTATGCCAGCACTGCTTTGAATAGAAGAAACACTTCTGGAACTTGATTTTTGGGACAGCACGTAGCTCTTTCAGTGATTTTCTTTTAGTCTCATCTAAGCTTGTAAAACTATGGCCCTTTAAAGTTCTCTTTATTTTTGGAAACAGAAAAAGTCACACAGGGCCATATCTGGCAAATATGGAGGCTGGGATGTCATTGTTGTCATCAGTGTTGTTTTTCACCAAAATTTCATGGACAAACAATGAAATGAGAGCAGGCGCATTATCATGGTGCATAAGCCATGAATTGTTTTCCACAAATCTGGGCTTTCTTCATATTGCTTCCCACAAACTGCATTGACCTTGTAGCTAATACTCCTTATTGATCATCTGACCTTTGGGCAACAACTCATGATGCCCTATGCCAAAACATTTGAAGAAAAACTTAGCAGAACCTTCACATTCTACCACACCTGCAGACCCTATTCGTCCTGGCGATCCAGGATACCACCACTGGAATGACTGAGTCTTAGTTTTGACATCATACCCATACACCTATGTTTTGCTATCTATTATGACACACTTCAATATTTCTGAATTTCTGATGACTTCACTTGGCGACTCCAGAGCAACTTCCATTTGCTGCTGTTTTTGATCAAAATTCAACACTTTAGGTACAAATTTTGCTGTTACATCTCTCATACCCAAAATATCTTAAATCAGTTTCATGTCATGAGCCTGTTGATATGCCAGCATCATCAACAACTTCTCTGATTGTATATCAGTGATTGTTCATAATCTTTTCTTTCACTTTTTCAACATTTTCATTGATTGTTGGCATGCTGTGGTGTCCAGAATGTTTCTTCAGCTTCCTCATGGCCATCTTAGAAATGCTTATACCATTCTTAAACCTTTCTTTTGATTACAGTAGACACACCAAAAGCAATATTTAACATTTCTAAAACTGTGTTAAATTTTATTCAATTTTTACAGCAAAATTTACTGAAAATTCTCTGATTCATTTTTAAAACAAATCAATAATCACCATTTGTAAGCAAACACATGTAACCTTCTTGACAACTGACGGCAAATGAAACATCCAATACAATAATGAAAAATTACACTAATTGGTCAAATAAAAATCCATGAAATTACAAAATTCTCAATATTTTTTGAACACGTCTATCGTATACATGATCCACCACTTCTCATAGTGGTTCTACTATAATGGAATGGTAGATCATTTGCGTTTAGAGCTACTGGTGCTACTTTAGATCCCCTACACCAATGTTCTGTAATACAAACAAGTGAAATACCTTTTCTTATTGATTGGATAGTTTGGTGGAGATATGAGAAACATTGAGCACTTCTTACTTTTGAAACTTCTCATTTTTCGAGCCTTCATCTAAACATTCATTTGAATAAGGATGAAGTAGTTTTCTTCTTATTTACGTCTCTATTCACTGCTGTTTCTCATCATGACTTCTCACTCACCCACCCACCCCTTCTTTTTGTTCTGATGGCGGCACTGCTGTATCTATTTCTTTTGATAGTGCCGCTGTTGTTACTGTTGGAGTTGATGATGGACTTGTGAATTACAAATAACATTAAAACATTAGCATTAAATTTTTACAATCAGCATAATACAAATGTCAGAAATCCAAGTGTCATTTAAAAAAACCGGCCTGTAGTAAATAGTAAGGAAACAATTCTTAGATCTGGAACACACATGTGGCACAAGTTAATTCAAAGCTGAGTAAAAGCTATCCCCCCAAGGATCCTGAAAGACTGCATAAATAAAATATGGACTCATATTTTGTGATAACTCTCCCACAGCACATAGTACTATGGGATACAGAATTGTTACTGGCAACAAAAGCAGAGATTTGTGCAGACCTTTGTTCAATAATTTATCATGTAATAACTGTATTGCATGTACACCTGGATACATTAGAGTCTGTCAACAAACATGAAGTCAGTAACAAAAATCAAACATTTGCAGTAACTGCACAAGACAGCAAGCCAACCTTTGTGCTACACATATACAGCCTGACAATGTTTAAAAGAAACCTATCACATACTGATAAAACTGTTCAACAAACTTCCAAGTACTATAAATCTATTATAGTTGCAGAAATGTTTGATAGAGAAGTAATGACATGTCTACAGTACCACTCCAACTACTCAATAAGAGAATTTTTGGACAACATATAATAGTGTTATTTGCTTTAATTCACAATTTATAAAGGAAACATGAAACTCATGAGTGAATTTTGTATAATTATACACATGACTTTCTGGAATCACAATCCATAAAACAGAATGCTCATATGTAAATAAATAGTGTAACCATAGATTTAAAATGTCCAGTATTGTAAAGTACTCTATACTGTTCATAATACAATGAGCAGATAGAAAATTAAAAAAAAAGACTGTTGACCTGATAAGATATTTCTGACTTTGCTGCACGATATACCTGTGATGATCTTAATTCCCTGTTACCCCTTCCAACAAACTCATGGGGCATCTGCAGCTCCAGACCGTGTGACTTTCAAAATCAGATTAACATAACTTTTTCATGTGCCCATATCTAGTGCTTTTTCCTGGGAAATATAATATGTTTTCCAATGGCCCCATAATTCTGGGAAAAAAATAGATTTGGAAGATTGTCCTGCAGATCAAGCGGAGGTTCAGGTGCCCACAGAAGGGAAAGGAGAGCTGCTAGTAACATGTACTGAAATGTCCATCCTCAGAACTTCTTTAGCATCATACCGTCTCTGAGTCACATAGACAATTGTCACAGAATGAGCACTCAAGCATGACCCAGAAATATTACATTACAGTAATTCTAATGTTAAGAGCATGTACAGCCCACTTTGGGAAACAGCATCAAGCAAGAATATCATGTGTACTCCGTTTGAAGCATTGCCCTGCAGGTTAAGCAGCAACATCTTCATGGAGGTCCAGGGATCTGCAGAAGGGGAAGAAGAGCTGCTAGTAATAGGAACTGAAATGTCCACTCTCAGAGCTTCTGTGGCATCGTGATATCTCCCAACCATGCAGACAACAGCCTCAGGATGTGCACACAAAGATGATCAGGAAATGACATTTTACAGTAGTTCCAATACTGAGAACAGGTTCAGCCCCCTTCAGGAAGTAACATCCTGCAAGAATCTCACTTACACTCTGTTTCTGTCCTGGGAGTAATTTTATGTGTGCGGAAGAGAGCAATTGAAAGCACGGGTTTATGGTACTACACACTTCATGCCACTATTACTTGCTTATTTTACTGCAGGATGAGACTTAAATTTGGATAAAAAATTATCTCTGACTTATAGATCACTTACATATCACAGTTATGGTTCTTTTTGTTATACTGAAAACAGAAACTTCATTTACTTCAATGCTGATATCCTACTAGGTGTACAACTTTGCTTCCGCCGTTTTTTTCCCCAACATTTGAGGCTTCAATGAAACAAATTGATTACACATATATCATTCAAATTATTTTCCATCCCTGGCCACTACTTTCTCACATCTTTCGTGCAGTGTATGAATCTTGCATCATAAAAATTGTTCATCTTTTGAAGCGATCCATGAATCAATCCTTCATGAGATCGGAAGTGTTGGTCAGCCAGGCCATGTGCCATTGATCTACACAGGTGATAGTCAGAGGGAGCAATGTCTAGAGAATATGGTGGGTGGGGTAGGACTTCCCATTTTAATGTTTCCAAGTATGTTTTGACCTCTTTTGCAATGTGGGGTCGAGCGTTGTCATGCTGCAAAATCGCTTTATTGTGCCTCTCGCTGTATTGTGGCCATTTGCCTTTTAATGCTCTACTCAGACACATTAACTGCATTTTATAACAAGCATCTTTGATTGTTTCACTTGGTTTTAACACCTCATAGTACATGATGCCAAGTTGGTCCCACCAAATACAGAGCATGATCTTGGAGCCATGAATATTTGGTTTGCCCGTCAATGTGGAAGCATGGCCGGGATATCCCCATGATTTTTTGCATTTAGGGTTATTTTAATGAACCCATTTTTCATCCCTGGTCACAATGCGATGCAGAAATCCCTTCCGTTTTTGCCTCTGAAGCAACTGTTTACAAACACACAAACGCTCTTCAACATCTCTTGGTTTCAGCTCACATTGGACCCAAGATCCTTCTTTCTGAATCATGCCCGTGGCCTTGAGATGTTTTGAAATGGCTTGCTGTGTCACTCGCTCTAATCGTGCCAATTCTTCTTGAGTTTGACGCATGTCTTCACTCAGCAATGTCTCCAATTCTACATCTTCGATAACATTCTCTCTTCCACCACTATGCCAGTCTACAACATTAAAATCACCATTCTTGAAGCATTGAAACTACTCATGACACATTCTTTCACTAGCGTCCTTACCATACGTACTTGAGAGTATTCGATGAGACTCAGCTGCTGTTTTCTTCATATTGAAACAAAACAGTAACACCTCCCACAAATGACAAGAATTAGGCTCGTAAACTGACATTTTCGATCAAGAACAACTTTATGATGCAGACACAAATCGACTGATGTTTGAATGAGGTTATGTTGATCAAGGTCCAAGCTAACTGCCTGATGTCTGCAATCTGTTTCTTTCGTCCGCTACTTACTGTTGCCGCCACCTATCGGCAAACTGCAGAAGCAAAGTTATACATCTTGTATACGAGAGTTATTGTTCTTTGTCACGCTTCAAAATAAAACACTTCATTTACATTAGCAAAGTAGGAATCAGGATGCCATGAATGGCTGATTTATGACCCATTCAAAGGGTGGCTTGCCAATAAGGATGGGAGAGAGACTGAGTGGCATGCTCAATGACAGCAAAAACTCTCACTGTTGCTACAAAAACTGTATGTTGAGTTATTGTGGCAACACGTGGAAAATATTTAAGCTCAGCCTTGTAACTGTCCTCTCCTACTATTAAGTCTTCAGTAGTCTTACAGTCTCTTGTAGATGATTGTCTTCCAGTTGTTAAAGGATCTGTCAAAGACATGTCAGGTAATTGTCATCACATTGCAGTAATTAATTTTTGGTTTCTTCATATGTGGATCCTATTTGATAATCAGCTTTGTCACAAGCAAGAATCTAAATATTCAAACCAGGTTAGTGAGTTACATTCATAGGAAACATATGATGAAGTCCTCTAGTGATTGAATAACACATGAAATCACACTATTCTGTCATTTATAGCTGAACTGAGACTTCCAACATGATGTTACTGATATCCAAATTACTTAGTGTTTACAAAATGAGTACATAAAGTTGACATTTTTGGATGCTTATTACCAACCCCTCACACGAAGTATTTTACACTTTGGATACTTCCTGCCAATTGACTAAGATAGAGGCTGTTCAGTTTAAATGCTAACTACAGACTGATGGTACTGCTGTGCATCTTGAATATTTATAAATAAGAGTAATATCAAAAACCATAAAATGTTGAAATACAGAGCTATTATCTTCATTTTTCTTTTTTATTTCTTTCGAGTTGAGTCTCTATTGACTGCATGGTAACAATCAATTTCATATTAGTGTCTAGGTCTTGCTCTTGTTAGAGCTTTGACTTCCTGCCAGTATCTTCTGAGCCCACCAGGAAGTGCCTGTTTATGCTCTTTGGATAAAGGTCCTCTCCGTCTTTTGGACGTTGATGTCATTTTAAAACCTTGGTAGGTGTTCACTAATCTTCTAAATTTGTTACAATCAGGAATTTCTCTCTCTGAGATACCAATTTGCCTAAGATCTTTTTCACATTCTTCAAACCATCTCAGCTTTGTTCTGTAAGAGGCTTAGCTCTGCTACCTATGCTTTACTGGTTGTCACTACATGCGTCGAACCTAACACTGCAAAAGTGGCATACTATGGCTATTTTCATTCTCTCATTGAGTACGGAATTATTTTTTGGGGCAACCAGCCATTAGCAAGGAAAGTGTTCATTGCACAGAATCGAGCTTTAAGAATTATATGTGGATTGCGCCCAAGAGACTCTTGTAGAAATAGTTTTCATAATCTTAAAATATACACAACTACATGCCAATATATTTTTTCTCTCGTGTGTTTTGTTTGTAAAAATATAGATATATTTCAACCAAATAGTAATTATCAAGAGCATAACACACGGAGGAAGAATGACATACACAGTGAACTCAGAAATTTGAGCTTGGCACAAAAGGGTGTCCACTACACTGGAGCAAAACTCTCCAATGCTCTTCCTCCCGAAATAAAGACAAAGATTCATAACAAGAGTGAGTTTAAGAAAGCACTAAAACATTTCTGCTAGAAAAAGCTTTTTACAGTCTAGATGAATTTTTAACTAAATAAATTGTAATATTTTAATATTATATAATACAAGTTGACATAATAATGCCACTAAGAATTTTATTTAACCTGAGCTCTGTATCTGTGTGTGCTCCATATCTGTTTTCTGTAGTGTTTTAATGATTCTAAGAAAATATGAATTTTCTTTTTCTGTATTGCTGCCCAAAGAATTTACTGTATAAATTTTTATATAATTATGTACTCAAATTTCTGTATATGCTATAAGATTATCAGATTGTATTTGTAAAAAACTGACTCATTCCACGTCCTTGTGTATCCAACACAGTTGGACCTATGGAACATGAAATAAATCAAATCAAATCTTAGGTTGGATGAAATTCCATATTCTTTTTTTTCGTCGGTCACCATCCATCCTCATGAGATAACAATTGTCTCTTCTTAATGGATGCTGTGATAGGTTCTGTCTTGCTGTACAAGTCCTCATTTGCTCTCATTCGCCATTGTCCATCAACCCATCTATTATCTAGTATTTTCCTTAATATCCTACACTCTTGCTTTTCCAGCCACTCAGCTTGACCTTGTCTATTCATGGTCAAACTTTCAGATGCATATAAGCCCTCAGGTTCTACAACTGTATTATAATGTCAGAACTTGGCCCCTATACTCATAGGCTTTTTGTTATAGGTATTTTTTGTCAGTTGGTATGCCTGGTCTAACTTCCTCATTGAGACTTTCATTGCTTCTTCATCTAATCCATTCTCCTGGATGACTTCACCGTGATACCTGAAATTCTTAACTTGTCTGATTTTTCTCAGACTGGTGATCATCAATCCAGGTCCATCACAGATGTTCTGAGTCCAAATTTTTCAGCAGTTTCTGACAGCCTGTTGATCTTGTTGACTGCTGACTCTATGTTGTTAGCAAAAATAGCCAGGTCATCCACAAAGGCCAAGCAGTCAATGTACACCCCTTTGTTCTTAGGATCGAATCTGAACTACTCTTCATTTGTTTCTTCTTGGGCTAACAATTTTCTCCACTCTCAAATGACCTTTCCCAAGATGCAGTTGAAAAGGAGTGGGGATAGTCCATCTCCTTGTCTTACACCTGCATCTTCCAAATATTAACATAAAACTCAATAAAATTAAAAAAAAACACAAAGTTGCAGTAGAAAGTGATGTAAGTTTGTTTAAGAAAGATAAGTATAAACAGAAAATAGTGAAAATAATAGGTGATACTTTACGAAGTTAATTTAATGTACATGGGGATTCACAAAGTCCACCAAAAAATTTAAATAAAGTGAAATTTTCTGATTTGAATAGTTAACAAACTGACAATTGATTTCAATCAAAGTCAGCATTTTTGGAATTAGAAAAATCTGAGCTAAAATTGTACTGAATTTTGGAAATCACCATTTGAGATTGGAATTTTCAGAATTTTCTGTAACATGTAAATTTTGAACAGAAACACTAATCCACACCTATTATAAAATTGGATGTATGTATGAGGGTGTGCGGAAAAGTAATACCTCCAAATTTTTTATTCTGTTCTCAATATCAGTTGAGGTATTAGATGTCATGCATATTACTCAGTAGATCTTCCTGCTTCAGTGACACAAACCTCAACCCTGAGCTGCTGAAAGGCTTTGAATTGAAGTTTGTAATGTGGTGGTGCATAATGTAAGTATGCCAGTGTCTGAGAAACAGTATGTCATAATTAAGCTTCTAACCTTAGAAAATGTGCCTCCAATTGAAATTCATAGAAGACTGGAAGCTGTGTATGGTTGTGATTGTATTAACATCAATAATGTGCAACGTTGGGTTCTTCAAGCTCATAGTGAAGGAAATTATAGTGCTAACCTCAGCTTGGCCCCATCCAATTTTCATCTGTTTCCAAAACTTAAAGACCACTGTTGAGGACTTCACTTTGATGGTGCTGTAGTGATATAAGCAGAAGCAAGGTTGCAGCTGTGTCAACAAAGTCAGACAGTCTACAGTGACTGTATCAATAAACTGGTCTCTCATTAGGAGACTAACTGGACCAATTTCAACAAAACTTGGTATACATATCACATTGGTAAAAATAACAATGTGTCAAAGGAGAGAGGGTGAAAACGTGCATGACATTCAAATAGTCAGACTCTACTCCTCCAGTATTTGAGAATCACAATACTTAGTGATTTGCATCAAAATTCACACATAATTTCAATCACTTATGAAACTTTTTCTCGCTGACAACTAAAATAGGATGAAAGGAAAAAAGTTAATTGCATACTACACTATCGCTATTCATGCAGTGAAACTGCCGCATCAGACATGATTTTTTTGTTTATTACTTCCTTACTACTAACTGTATTCATGACATACTTTGCAGACAGTATTTAAATATACCACTGAATGTACCTGCAAAATTGTCATTGTATGACCCATAGTTCAGGAAAATGAAATCAAATGATCATGTGGCATTGATGACTGGGAGGTCCCATCTGGGGAAGTTCGGCCACCAGACTTGAGTGTTGCTGTTGATGAATGATGATGAGGACAACACAACACCCAGTCCACAAGTGGAGAAAATCTCCATCCTGGCCAGGAATTGAACCTGGGCCTGCTGCATGGTAGGCAAACATGTTACCGTTCAGCTAAGCAGGCAAGAGATATGATGTCATAAACACCAAGGTGCATGACAAACTGCTGCCTCAAGTATGACATTTAAATTTATTACTTATTTTCTACTAACTCTATTCACAACGCATTTTGCAGGCAGTGTCCATATATGTTGCTAAATGCACCTACAAAATTATATCATTGTACAACAGATAGTTCAGGAGGTATGACATCATAAACATTGAGCTGGTTGTAAACAACTGCGGAGCAAAAATTGCAATGGGTAAAAGGCTTTCCCTAAACCGCTGAATTGATTTCAACCAAACTTGGTACATGTGTAACTTACGGCCTGGAAAGAAATAAGTAAAGAGGAGGAGATGGACTGAGAGATGGAGGAGGAAGAGGTGGACAGTGAGAGGGGAAGAGTAGGAGATGGACAGGGAAATGAAAGAGGGGGATATGGACAGAGATAGAGTGAGGGGGCTTTAGACAGAGAGATGTTGAAGAACATAGAAGGGGAGGAAGAGATAGAGGGGGCAGGAGGAGAAGGAATTATAGGGGGAGGAGGAGACGGACAGAGGATGAAATATCAGATGGACAGAAGATGGAGGAGCAGATGGACAGAGTGGAGAGGAGAAGATGGACAGAGAGAGGGAGTGAGGTTAATTATGCTGCTGTTACCAGTAACTGAGAAACTGCTCAGTGAATACCAAGGTTTTAATAATCTCTGCTTAAATAAGAAATTAAACATTTCAAGTAACTATATTAACAAAACAGAATCAAATGAGAGGAAAAAATAATATTAAAGTCAGGAGTGGTATAAGAACAAGCAGTACAGTCCTTTTTTGCTGTGTTACAGCCTGCACTCCACTAATTGGCTGTACAATAGCTAATGGAAATTATATTTGCATAAACACCATAAGCATGTGATGCTCACAGCTGGCAGCAGACTACGTACTTTATTTTACCTTGCTACCAAAAATTTTCCGTTGTCTGGTTGCCTGGTATTTTAAACTATTCACAGTTCTATCCAGAGGCTAGAGGAAGTAGTGTAAATAGCTTACATCACATTTCTTGAAGTTTTCCTGTCAGACAGGATTGATATGTAGGCTGACAACCTGGGGATTTGCTGACTGCTGCTTGCTTTGTTTTGCTCTTAGATGCATAAAGTTTTGTCTGTGACTGATGCTCTTGTTGCCCACAATGGTATCTCTGAAGCATATGTGTTTGCTCAACAGTATTGTGTAAAGTGGTTTAAATTCTACCATAAACTCACCTTAATTATGGTTGTAAGGTTATCAGCCAAAACCTAAATATCAGAAGAAGAAATAATTCTAACATGGAGGCATGCCCAAAAGAAAATCGGTTAAATAGCTAACTTCATTTGTGGCTTTCAGTGCAGTATCTCTGTGAACAAACACCAGAGTCCTCTGGCCCAGAGCCAAGTGGACAGTCTCAGCCAGATGTTTTGTTGGTTTTGTGAAGAGCTTGGCTCAACCTGTACTACTTGGATTGTCAAGTGAATGTGAAATATTCATTTAGGACTTTTGTTTTAAAGAAAAGGTTAGGCAAAACTAAGATCGCCAGGCATAAACCTGTGATCTGAAAGACAGTTATTAAAAACAGCTGAATAAACAATTTTTTATGGTGAGAACATTAATATAATTTAGTTACTTGTCAAACCAGTTGCTGCAAAGTTTCAAAACTGACATTTCTCCAAGAAAGTGGCTTCCCCACAAAGTACAACAAACTGAGACTTGTTTGAATTTCAAACTGGAAAAAAAAGCTGGCAGTGAATTGAGCACAATGTAGGGAGATAGGCATGTGTGTGTGTTTGTGTGTGTGTGTGTGTGTGTGTGTGTGTGAGAGAGAGAGAGAGAGAGAGAGTGTGTGTCTATGTGCTTGTTTTTCCTACAGCTAGAAAAAGTAAGCGCATTCTGAAAGCTAGCCAAGCTCCATACCTTATATTTGTGTGCCTGTTGACAGTGCTGCACTTCTGCCTTTCAGTGGGTTGTCTCCTTTATTCTGAAATTATTCATAAACTGCAAGGTAGGAAAATTTAGGCATGATATACGTATCATAAAGTTTGCTATAGCAGTTTGACCTCGAGAGAAATAAACAGTCAGGGTCTGGTTCTAGTGAAATAGTGCTCATTCAAGAACAGTAATGAAAGCACACAATTGTGTCCTCTTTCTTCACTGCAAGTGGACAAAGTGCCATAGAGGAGAATCAGCCAAAGTTTACATTCATTCAACAGCCCAACAGTCCATGCAAGAAGGCCAATTGTGAAGACTTTTCTAATCAGTTTGAAAGATTGTACCAGGATGTGAAATTTGAAGGCAGGTACTCTGAGAAAATATGGGGACAAATATTTGGAAAAGCAGGAGTCTGCATTTGCTTTTTAATTCTTTTAGAGTAAGCCTTATACAGCCACAATACACCAGCTATAGATATGCATTTGAAGCCTTGTTCTATATCATAGGTTTCATATGTAATGCAGATGCTACAGTAATACTTTAATTTATCATTTTGGAATTATGTTTCAGCTTTTATTTGGATCAAATTCTCCTGTGACACAATTTGTGTCATCAATGCAGCGATTTCAAGATTGAGAAGCACTTCAGCAGTCTCTCCTTGGAAACAAAATTTATTTATTGATGTGTTCAATTAGTTTTGTTTTAATGGTTGCTGTTTATTTTCTAAAAGATATGTTTCTGAGATTGTAAAACACATTATAAAATATCATTTGGTTCCTTCTTAAATGCTTATGGGTTCACACCTTGTTAAATAAATTTGTGAAGGGTAGTGGAAAGCAAAGTATTTTCTTTGTCCTGTTGCTTAAGAGAATGTGAATGTGTAATTTCCTCAAAAGTATAGAACCACTGACATTGTTTGTAAGTCCTAGTAAGCTAAAAAAATATAATGGATAAGATTAGTCAAATAATGTTGGTTATGTTGTCAAAGCATTAATCTTTCATGTGAATGTGTGCACTTTTTCATTTTGTCTTATGTTGGTATCAATAACATCAAGTCTTATCATTCATGATGATTTTTTCCAGAAAATAATAGTCCCTGTTTTGCATTTCAAATGTCACTGCAGGGGTCCATGTGTTGTCATTTTTGCATGTGAGTCAAGGTGTGTGGGACAAACTTTGCATACACTTTTCTTCAAAATATTCTGGAGAATATCTTGAATATTGATTTAGACATGTTTCTCCATTGCAGTTTGTGACGCAACAATATCGACACACTGCAGCTGCAGGTCCACTACTTAACACTGCCTGTTCACAACTCACTGATTTAATGCACACCTTTTATTTACAATAGTTAGTGCAAGCAGCTGCCGTAGTTACTGCACTGATGTTGCTTGAACACCAAAAATGAAATTAGTCTTGGAACTTGTTGGGCAGCTGCTGTAGGCAGTTTTGTGTGAGAACTACAGCTATGCACATGCCATATAAAGAACCTACAGATTTTTTTGTGCTAAATGAAATATTCTTTTTTTTCCAATTGTATTGACCAACTACGATCATTTTGACAATTTCAGTTCCTCTTCTTCCTTTTTTGTTGTTTCCTATTTTTCCAGTATTCCCTCATTTTCTCCCCATGAAGTATCTTCCTTTCTTCTGTCCCTGTTATTCCCGATTTTTTTGTTTCTTCTGCTTTGAAAGCCTTCCAAATTTAGCATTTTATTTTTAAAACAGTTTCTTTCTGCTATTTCTGATTCTTTGATGTTGTTTCTTTCTAGACCTTTCCTTACTTCTGTAATCCACGTTATTGTCAATTTCTTCTTCCAGAACTATAGGATGATTTGTTTTATTAGTCTATTTCCATCAGTTTGGTAGAAGTGTCCAAAAAAGGTTAATCTTCATTTGGCCATTACTTCCTGCAGTTTTTGTTGCATCCAATAGTTTTTTAATAATCCTTCTTTCCAGTACCTCTAGTTTGTACATCTTATAATTCACCATTAGGCATTCAGATCCATATAAACATTCTGCTTGTACCACTGTGGTGTAGTGTTTTAGTTTTGTTTTTCTAGATATACATTTCTTGTTGTAAATATTTTTGGTCAGACAATATGCTCTTTCCATTTTTATTAATTCTTACATCTATTGCAGATTTTTCTATTCCATTCTGTTGTATAGTTTCTCCAAGATATTTAAATTTATTTACTTGCTCTATTTTACCTATTTGTGGTTCTATGAATTTTGGCACATTTAATTTTTTATATTTGTCATGAATTTTGTTTTTTCAGCTCAAGTTTTGAGACCAATTCTGTTTGCTATTCTTCCCAGAAAGTTTATTTGAATAACTGCTTCTGTCAGGTTTTCTGAAAGTATTGTAAAATAATCTGCAAAAGCCAAGCAGTTTACCGTAATTCCATTTGTTTTCTTTCCCAGAGTTATTGATTCAATTTTGTGATGTTTTAGCTCCAAATTCCAATACTTACCTCATTGAACTGGAAGGTATCCATGATTGTTGATCAAACTGGTATATCAATACTGTTCACTGCAGACATCCTGAAGTGACTTTTATGCAAGATTTTGCATTCCTAAGCAATAGGAAATAATCTGTTCGCAACTATAATGTCAGAATATTTTTCATTTATTTGTACATTTTCCACTTTCAGCATTTTCATATTTTCATTACATGATTTTATAATTGCTACTAACTGGACAAAACTGCCTCACAAATCATTGATAACAGCAAGTGACATCTTTGGTCTTATACAGAATCTTAACAAAACACTGTCTTTTCAGTATTATTACAATTAATGTTTCACGTAAATAACAATGAAACATGACTATAACAGAGAGAAACATTCCACGTGGGAAAAATATATCTAAAAACCGAACAAAAGTGCTGGCAGGTCGATAGACACACAAACAAACACAAACATACACACAAAATTCAAGCTTTCGCAACAAACTGTTGCCTCATCAGCAAAGAGGGAAGGAGAGGGAAAGACGAAAGGATGTGGGTTTTAAGGGAGAGGGTAAGGAGTCATTCCAATCCCGGGAATGGAAAGACTTACCTTAGGGGGTAACACACACATATCCATCCGCACATACACAGACACAAGCAGACATTTGTAAAGGCTGCTTGTGTCTGTGTATGTGCAGATGGATATGTGTGTGTGTGTGTGCGAGTGTATACCTGTCCTTTTTTCCCCCTAAGGTAAGTCTTTCCGCTCCCGGGATTGGAATGACTCCTTACCCTCTCCCTTAAAACCCACATCCTTTCGTCTTTCCCTCTCCTTCCCTCTTTCCTGATGAGGCAACAGTTTGTTGCGAAAGCTTGAATTTCGTGTGTATGTTTGTGTTTGTTTGTGTGTCTATCGACCTGCCAGCACTTTCGTTTGGTAAGTCACATCATGTTTGTTTTTAGATATAACAATGAAATATGTTATATACAAATAATTTCACATGTGACATCAACGTGAAGGAAAAATTTAAACATAAATACATTTTGTTAGTAACTGACATTGTGAAGGGTCAATGGGTGTATTATAAACTATGTTATAAAAGAGCTATCAACCACTAATTTAAAAACCACTAATTTATAAACACATCCATGAAATCACAGAGTAACAGTTGTGTCGCCAGTAGCACTTTTATAATGAACAGTCTGCCTTCACACTATCTCCATGTGCTTTACACATACTGATAACTTCGAAAAGTGTTAGGAAGCAAAAGTAAACATCATTTACATTGGGGAAGATGTTAGATTATTGACAAACTTTCAGATAAAGTAAAAGCTAAATATAACACATCCACCTCATCCTTGTTGCCAGTTGTTACAATCACCATCAATTATGCTTCTATGCCCTTTATAGGAAGCCCGTCCTGTAAAACAACCAATCTTTTCAGAAGTACAAACCTGTATCTATGCTAATAATTTGAACATGCTAGTCTCCAAAACTACTTGACGAGTTTTTATGGGCTTTTCGTGTGTAGTTTGAGGATAGTTTGGAGCACCATAAAAGCTTTAGTTTTGCAGGGTGGGATTTATATAGCCGCAGCGTCGTAATGTCTCGAAGCACCAAGGCGGCTATGAAAAACGATAGTAAGATGCTCTCGTCAAAAATGGAAAAGTTGAAAAGTTTGTTGTGTAAAGAATACAATAAAAATGTGATGAAAGTAATCTTATGTGTTACGTGCAATTACTGGTTACACAAAAGGTGCACCAAAATAAAATACATCAGTGATGATTATTTATGGACATGTCTCGGCTGTTTACATTTCTAAACATCCAAACTTGAAAAAGCAGTGAAAACAAAAAGCGAAATTATCAAGATATTACAAGGTGATATTGTGGTGTTGAAAAGTGAAGTCTTGACTCTAAAGCAAGAAAACGATAAATTATTACAAGAAAAAGAAAACAATGTGTCGTAAAACTGTGAAACAAAAACAAAACAACATTGTGACATTTCGTGTGCATATACTAGCGGTGGACCGATAAATATCAAAACGTTGACTCCAGATAAAGACAAAACAATAAATAACATAAGTAAAGTAATAGTGTTGGTGGATGGTCATGGTCGTGGACTAGCGGAAATTTTCAACCAGACAACACAACTAAAATCAACAGGTATTACCAAACTAAACGCCCCATTTTCTGAAGTAGGGAAGCTAGTACAATCTGCTGATTATACCAGACTTAATCAAAGTGATTTTGTTGTATTATTAGGAGGATGACATGATGTATATAAAAATGAAACTGAAAAGGCCATACAAAGTCAGAAAAGATGCTTAAGCCACCTTACTCACACAAACGTGGTAGTATGCAATATTCCACATAGATATGACTTACCAAAATGATCCTGTGTGAACAAAGAAATTGCAGAGACAAATAAACATTTGTTAGGAGTATGTAAGCATTTCACAAATGTGGTGACTATAGACATTAACAACATTGGTCGAAGATTTCATACTGTCCATGGCCTACATCTTAACTTTTTGGGGAAAGAGGCGATAGCCAAACAAATAGCCAATATTGTGTCAGAAAGGCAGAAAACATCATGTGATAAAAAGCTGCTTCTTCGTTGGCATTACCCTCTCAATTCAAGTTCACAGAAAAATTCAACGGACTCTAAATCAAAACTAAAAAGTCATTCTTCATTGGAGGAAACAAAAGAAAAGGAAAACAATTCAAAAATATAAACCAATAAATATAATATATAAAATATAAACCAATCCAATCCAATCCAAACATCAAATAATCATCTGAAGGAGAAAAAGAAGACAGCAAAATTACCATCTAATGATGAGCAACAGTAGAGGAATAAGACAGCAGTTCCAGTGCCAAGAGGGAAGATTACAGCCTCACCAGAAGTGAAGTGCTCAGCATCAAAAGAGACATAAATGGTTCAGCTACAGAAGAGGAATGCAGTAACTCCAGCTCACTTAAGTGATTTTTTTTTCTGGTGATTGCCATAAAAAGGACAAAAAGTTAAGTACAGGAGAAGTAAATACCTCAGTCAATATATTAATAATTACACATCAAAACATTCAATCAATCAAAAACAAACTCTTAAACGTACAAGCAGCTATAGAAAGCAGTGGTATAAGACCTACTGTTCTCTGTGTAACTGAACATTGCGTAAAAAACAATGAAGTAACTTGTATAACCCCCCCATGAACAATGGACTTTGCCGTTGGTGGGGAGGCTTGCGTGCCTCAGTGATACAGATGGCCGTACCGTAAATGCAACCACAACGGAGGGGTATCTGTTGAGAGGCTAGACAAACGTGTGGTTCCTGAAGAGGGGCAGCTGCCTTTTCAGTAGTTGATGGGGCAACAGTCTGGATGGTTGACTGATCTGGCCTTGTAACAGTAACCAAAACGGCCTTGCTGTGCTGGTACTGTGAAGGGCTGAAAGCAAGGGGAAACTACAGCTGTAATTTTTCCCGAGGGCATGCAGCTTTACTGTATGGTTAAATGATGATGGCATCCTCTTGTGTAAAATGTTCCAGAGGTAAAATAGTCCCCCATTCGGATCTCCGGGCAGGGACTACTCAGGAGGACATCGTTCTCAGGAGAAAGAAAACTGGTGTTCTACGGATAGGAGTGTGGAATGTCAGATCCCTTAATTGCGCAGGTAGGTTAGTAAATTTAAAAAGGGAAATGGATAGGTTAAATTTAGATATAGTGGGAATTAGTGAAGTTCGGTGGCAGGAGGAACAAGATTTTTGGTCAGATGAATACAGGGTTATAAATACAAAATCATATAGGGGTAATGCAGAAGTGGATTTAATAATGAATAAAAAAAATAGGAGTGCGGGTTAGCTACAACAAACAGCATAGTGAACGCATTATTGTGGCCAAGATAGACACAAAGCCCCCCACGCCTATTACAGTAGTACAAGTTTATATGCCAACTAGCTCTGCAGATGATGAAGAAATTGATGAAATGTATGATGAGATAAAAGAGATTATTCAGGTAGTGAAGGGAGATGAAAATTTAATAGTCATGGGTGACTGGAATTCGAGAATAGGAAAAGGGAGAGAAGGAAACATACTAGGTGAATATGGATTGGGGGTAAGAAATGAAAGAGGAAGCCGTCTGGTAGAATATTGCACAGAGCATAACTTAATCATAGCTAACACTTGGTTCAAGAATCATAAAAGAAGGTTATATACATGGAAGAATCCTGGAGATACTAGAAGGTATCAGATAGATTATATAATGGTAAGACAGAGATTTAGGAACCAGGTTTTAAATTGTAAGACATTTCCAGGGGCAGATGTGGACTCTGACCACAATCTATTGGTTATGAACTGTAGATTAAAACTGAAGAAACTGCAAAAAGGTGGGAATTTAAGGAGATGTGACCTGGATAAACTGACTAAACCAGAGGTTGTAGAGAGTTTCAGGCAGAGCATAAGGGAAAAATTGACAGGAATGGGGGAAAGAAATACAGTAGAAGAAGAATGGGTAGCTCTGAGGGATGAAATAGTGAAGGCAGCAGAGGATCAAGTAGTTAAAAACACGAGGGCTAGTAGAAATCCTTGGGTAACAGAAGAAATATTGAATTTAATTGACGAAAGGAGAAAATATAAAAATGCAGTAAATGAAGCAGGCAAAAAGGAATACAAACATCTCAAAAATGAGATCAACAGGAAGTGCAAAGTGGCTAAGCAGGGATGGCTAGAGGACAAATGGAAGGATGTAGAGGCTTATCTCACTAGGGGTAAGATAGATAATGCCTACAGGAAAATTAAAGAGACCTTTGGAGAAAAGAGAACCACTTGTACGAATATCAGGAGCTCAGATGGAAACCCAGTTCTAAGCAAAGAAGGAAAAGCAGAAAGGTGGAAGGAGTATATAGAGGGTCTATACAAGGGCAATGTACTTGAGGACAATATTATGGAAATGGAAGAGGATGTAGATGAAAATGAAATGGGAGATATGTTACTGCGTGAAGAGTTTGACGGAGCACTGAAAGACCTGATTCGAAACAAGGCCCCGGGAGTAGACAACATTCCATTAGAACTACTGACGGCCTTGGGAGAACCAGTCCTGACAAAACTCTACCATCTGGTGAGCAAGATGTATGAGACAGGTGAAATACCCTCAGACTTCAAGAAGAATATAATAATTCCAATCCCAAAGAAAGCAGGTGTTGACAGATGTAAAAATTACCGAACTATCAGTTTAATAAGTGACAGCTGCAAAATACTAATGCGAATTCTTTACAGACGAATGGAAAAACTGGTAGAAGCCGACCTTGGGGAAGATCAGTTTGGATTCTGTAGAAATGGTGGAACACGTGAGGCAATACTGACCTTGTGACTTATCTTAGAAGAAAGATTAAGGGAAGGCAAACCTACACTTCTAGCATTTGTAGACTTAGAGAAAGCTTTTGACAATGTTGAGTGGAATACTCTCTTTCAAATTCTAAAGTTGGCAGGGGTAAAATACAGGGAGCGAAAGGCTATTTACAATTTGTACAGAAACCAGATGGCAGTTATTAGAGTCGAGGGGCATGAAAGGGAAGCAGTGGTTGGGAACGGAGTGAGACAGGGTTGTAGCCTCTCCCCAATTTTATTCAATTTTTATATTGAGCAAGCAGTAAAGGAAACAAAAGAAAAATTCGGAGTAGGTATTAAAATCCATGGAGAAGAAATAAAAACTTTGAGGTTTGCTGATGACATTGTAATTCTGTCAGAGACAGCAAAGGACTTGGAAGAGCAGTTGAACGGAATGGACAGTGTCTTGAAAGGAGTATATAAGATGAATACCAACAAAAGCAAAACGAGGATAATGGAATGTAGTCGAATTAAGTTGGATGATGCTGAGGGAATTAGATTAGGAAATGAGACTCTTAAAGTAGTAAAGGAGTTTTGCTATTTGGGGAGCAAAATAACTGATGAGGGTCGAAGTAGAGAGGATATAAAATGTAGACTGGCAATGGCAAGGAAAGCGTTTCTGAGGAAGAGAAATTTGTTAACATCAAGTATAGATTTAAGTGTCAGGAAGTTGTTTCTGATAGTATTTGTATGGAGTGTAGCCATGTATGAAAGTGAAACATGGACGATAAATAGTTTGAACAAGAAGGGAATAGAAGCTTTCGAAATGTGGTGCTACAGAAGAATGCTGAAGATTAGATGGGTAGATCTCATAACTAATGAGGAGGTATCGAATAGAATTGGGTAGGAGTTTGGAGCACAACTTGACAAGAAGAAGGGGCCGGTTGGTAGGACATGTTCTGAGGCATCAAGGGATCATAAATTTAGCATTGGATAGCAGTGTGGAGTGTAAAAATTGTAGGGGGAGACCAAGAGATGAATACACTAAGCAGATTCGGAAGGATGTATGTTGCAGTAAGTACTGGGAGATGAAAGAGCTTGCACAGGATAGAGTAGCATAGAGAGCTGCATCAAACCAGTTTCAGGACTGATGACAACAACAACTTGTATAGACTTAGACAATTATAAGTTAGTATCATACTTTTGCAGAGAGAATTTAAATAATGGTGGTAGCTGCATATTTGTTAGAGATTGCATCTCCTGCTCTGTAACTGCAATTCCATTGGAAATGTATGCAACTGAAAAACATTTTGAGAGTAATGGTATAAGTATTGAACTGCAAAATGTAAACTATGTAATAATGTCTTTATACAGAGCTCCCAGTGTTGATTTCAGTGAGTTCATAAAAAAACCTTGATAGGCTGCTATCACAATTTTGGAAGAACAAGTTAATTTTATGCAGAGACTTGAATATTGACTCCCTTTCTGAATCAAAATATAAAACGGAACTAGAGAGCTTACTTATAATGTATGGTTTACATAACACAATTCAAAACTATACGAGAATAGGTATGAACACTCAAACTGCCATTGATTACATAATTACAAATATTCAGTCTGGCAGATATAATTTCTTATAGAAGACACAAATTTATCAGATCACAACTGACAGACAGTAATAATAAAAGGAGTAGGGAAATTAGATTCACTCGGCTTTATCCCTTACTGAGATATGAGAAGTTCTAACATAACATACCTACAGATAAAACTACAAAATGAACAGTGGCCAAAAATGTACTTATCTAATAGTGTTAATGATAAATATAACAGTTTCCTAGATATATATTTAAAATCATTGAAGAGTGTTTGCCAACCAAAACTAATCCAATAAAGAAAAAGTGAGGAAATCTGCCATGGCTAACAAAGGTCTGTTAGTATCCTGAAAAAAGTTGAAACTTCTTCCTGCAATTTGGAAAGCTCCAGATAGGCCTATTCATTTTGTTGAATATTATAGAGACTATAAAAAGATTTACAATAAAACTTTAATAGCTGCAAAAAAACTGTCTAATGGAAATGTTGTTACACAAGCTCCCAACTAAGTCAGAAGCACTTGGAAGATAATAAACAGAGAAACATGGAAGTCATCAGGAAAAAACAATAAAAGCTTAAGACTAAAAATCAATAATGTTGTAACAGAAAATCCAGTAATCATTAGCAACACTTTCAACCAATATTTTACCAGCATCTGCCAACAATTTACGCAGGGTAACAATAGTGATTCCCTGCATGCCCAAAAACTAGTTGAGAATAAACAGAAGTCACCCAGTAACTCATGTTACCTGTATCCGGCTACTGAACAAGAGAGAAGAAAAATAACAGAGAAACTAAAAAATAAAGCATCCACAAACATAAATGGCCTATCAAATAAAATTTTGAAGCTAACTACCAGTGAAACTGCTTAACCCCTCTGTCACTTAGTAAAGTCATATCTCGAAAAAGGAATCTTCCCAGATAGAATGAAGATTGCCAGAGAACTACCACTATTCAAAAAAGGTGATCACATGTGCCCAGATAATTACAGACCTGTTAGCCTCCTTCGCATTTTGTCAAAGATCCTAGAAATAATAATATTTGTTAAGTTAATGGCATTTTTTCATAAAAACTGTATCATAAATGGTAGACAGTTTGGGTTCCAGAAGGAAAAATCTACAGTGTCAGCTGCATTTGAATTTATTAATATAATCTCTGCAGGCCTAGATCAAGGCCAAATCCCAGTTGGTGTTTTTTGTGACTTAACTAAAGCTTTTGATCTTGTCAATCACCACAAATTAATAATGAAGCTACACCACTATGGAATTAGAGGAATTGCTCTTGATATCATTAAGTCATTTGTGCAGAACAGAAAACAAGCATTGGAAGTGACACACAATCAAGGGAAACAGCTATCAGAACTGCAAGATATAAAACCTGGGGTGCCACAGGGTAATATTCTAGTACCCTTCCTTTTCCTTATATACATAAATGATTTACCTTGTAACCTAGACAGTGAATTGGTACTCTTTGCAGATGACACAATGAGCATAATTGTGAGACCGAGCTTACAAGAGGCCATAAGTAAAAGCAATCAAACACTTGAAATGATCACCCACTGGCTTGAAGTGAATAGGTTAATTCTCAGTTATGAGAAAACTAGTTCAATCCTATTTAGGAACATAAAAACTAACAAATTTGCAAGAGCTGGATGCTAAATTTCTATGGATCACCGTGGACAGTTGTTTAGTATGGAAAGATCATATTTCCAATATAAGCAATAAACTTAGCAGTGCTGTATTTTCTCTGAGACAAATTAAGCCACTAATAACTGAAGGTGATGTGTGTATGGTGTAGTTTTCATACTTAAATGCTAGAATGAGCTATGATATAGAAATCTGGAGCTACTCAACTGAGCCAATTAAAATATTCAAATTACAAAAGAGAGCAATTAGAATAATAGGAAACAAAAAATCAAGAGATAGTTGCAAGCCTCTTTTCAAAAATATAAGATTCTAACCTTCTACAGCTTATATATATATATATATATATATATATATATATATATATATATATATATATATATATATATATATATAATTCTGCTCCTTGCTTGGGATCATACAAATAAATTCAACAAAAATGAAGATGTACACCACCATCACACCAGAAACACCAAGAAATTAAGAATTCTGCAGCATAACACAACTCAATATGAGAGAAGCAGTGGTTACATGGTAGTAAAGTTGTACAACTCTTTACCTCCACACATCACTAATGCCAAATCAAAGGATAAGTTTAAACAGTCCATCAAACTACTGCTATTAGAAGCCCCTTTATATTCAATCAGAGAATCTCTTTCAAATGAAAATAACTGAAGCAAACAGACATAGTACACTAAAAGAAAAATGTACACACGTATAGAGAAAAAGAAAAAGTAAAATGTGTTAACTTCTTAACAGCATTGTTTTATCTAAAGATTTTCTTTTTCTACAGTATTATTGCTGTTAAATTTTTTTATGAATGTAAACAAAATGGGATCTAGAATACGTAAGTGCTATTTGACTTTATTATACCATATATATAAAATGATGGACTGATAGCATAGAATTATTGCAATTAAATGTTCTGTAATTTAGATACATAGATTATGTATGCCTCATAAAATCTGTTCAGTTTACAGTGTCTAAAATTTTGTAACTATGATGTTAATTTCCAGAAATGCTGAGGCTAAAATGTATTAGTTATCTTAGCAAAACTATAGTTAGAATCAGTAAAAGTATTGTACTTTTTTGGAATACTGACAAATCAAATATGTACTTGGACTTACTCCATAGATGTTCATCATAAGCTGCTAAATAAATAAATAAATAAAATTGCATCATGTAAATTTACTAAAAATTTCTTGTCTGTCTGTATGAACACGCTAGTCTTAAGACATAATAGATGGACTTTTGTAGGGTTTTCAGTGGTAACTTCAAGGCAGCTAAGGCCACAGAACAGGCCACATATTTCATCAAAACTGGATTAGAGAAAATGGCATATTCATACATATTATAAAAATGCACCTATGTATCATAAAAATGCACCTATGTATCTTCCACCCTCTGAAACCACTGTACTTGAAAAAGGAATGTGGTCTATGAAGCATGAATTCCCAGATTTTATGCATCCAGTATTTGAGAACAAGCATACTTAGTGACTGGCATCACTTTTCACACGTAATTTCAAACCTTTACAAAACTTTTCCTGCTAACGCTCCCACATGATGGTGATAGGAAAAATGTTTATTGCTTCTTTGCTACTACCTCTATTCACCACATATTTATCAGACAGTATCCACAGATGCTGCTTTATGTACCTACAAAATTAAATCATTGTATGTCACATAGTTCAGGAGATATGAGGGAAGGAAGAAGTGGACAGATAGTGGGAGGGGGAGGGGGAGAGAGGAAATGGACAGAGAAAAGGAAAATGGAGAAATGAACAGGAAGAGGGGGGGGGGGGGAAGGATATGGGCATAGAAAGAGGAGGAGATGCACAGAGAGAGGAGGAGGAGAAGAAAATGGGCAGAGAGAGGGGCAAGTAGCAAATGGACAGAGAGAGGGACAAAAGGAGATGGAGAGAGACTGAATAGTGGAGGAGGTAGACAGAGAGGAGATGGAAACAGAGGTGGGCAGAGGAGATGGACAGAAAGAGGGGGAAGGAGGAGACGGACGAATAGAACTGAAACAAATATGTATCAGGGGAGTGCTGGATATTCAGCTATTACGTATCAGAATAAGTTTCTTCACAAAGAATAAGATACAACGTCAAGCTATTTATAAAATAGGAAATTCTATCCATCCTCATATACAAGATTATATGTGAATCCTGTCCAAAATACAATGGCCAGACAGGCAGAAGCTTTGAGATAAGATTTAAGGAGCACAACGGCTTAACAACTTACGTAAGTCCACCTTTGCAGCTCACATTGCTGAAGGGGGAACATTATTGAAAACAACCTAAGGTCCTTCACTATGCAGGCAACGGTGATATTATAAACATTCTTGAAGAAAAATAAGCATATCACCACACAACAACCTCAGCGAACAAACAGAACTAGCTAACAATGCTTTCCTGAAAAAATTCCAAAAGCTGCTCTATCATAGGACACAAAAATAAATTCCACCAATTGATTCACAAATACACTGAAGCACCAAAGAAACAGGTATAGCTGTGCATATTCCAACACCGAAATATGTAAACAGGCAGAACAGTCCCCTGCAGTCAATGTGACACCCCGCACATCCAGAATTGCTACAGAGTGGCTCCAGCAACACTCTTCTGAGTTTAAATACTTCCACAGGCCACCAGACTCACCAGACATCAACATTATTGAGCATACCCGGCATGCCTTGCAATGTGCTATTCAGAAGAGATCTCCATCCCCTCATATTCCTACAGATTTATGGATGGCCCTGTAGGATTCATTGTGTCAGCTCCCTCCAGCACTACTTCAGACAATAGTCAAACCCATGCCATGTCATGATGTAGCACTTCTATGTGCTCACAGGGGCCCTACACGAGTTAAGCGGTTGCACCAGTTTCTTTGGCTCTTCAGTGCATATCCCTTGTACGTTTATAATGAAATGTATAGAGTCTATGTAACATATGTTAAGTAGAAGAAATGTTTTCATTAAAAAAAAAACATTATTTAATTTAATTTTTAAAGAATAACTGTGTTCAGTTATTCTCTGCTGCGCGTTGATTATTTATGTATTATTTACAAAAATGTCAATGTTAAAGTCTTATATTGCACCTCATATCTGACACCAATGTAAACAATGAATGCTTCGTAGCATTATTTTATGCTATCTGTACATGTAAAGTGTGTGGAGTGCGTGTGGTACCAGATTGTTCATTGTAAAAGTTCTAATGGTGACCCAACTTCTGGTTCATGATTTTGTGGATGTGTTTACCGGATGCAGCTGTGTGGTATGCAGAAAATATCAAAAAACTTGAGCCTTCAAAGCTATCACGACACATTCACTGCAAATACGTGTGATAAAAAACCATTATGCTTTTCCAAATTTTGTTTATCTCCATTCCATTTATGAACTTTTTAGGTAATATATTTTCATGATAGGGCACAAAGGCAAGCAAAATGACCAACGTATGATTAACAGTTCATCCTTGAATGCAGCCATCTGATGATGAACAAAAATTATAAACCAGAAACGGCATGGTAAAATAAAATGTTTTGTGGGAAAAAAGCTTTTAAATTAATGGTTGGTAGCTGTTTTTATAACATAAAATATGAACGTATTTCAATTTACAGTTTTGTCAAATACAAACGTTTTCTATACCAAATTTAGTAAAATAAATTTATTTAACAATTACTGTAACAGTATGTAAATGTTCATTAAAAATAAATTAATATTTCAGCTGCCCATAATAGTGCTAACTCTAATACCATTTTATCATTCTATACATAAACACTATTTCAAGACTTGTTGTTGTTGTTGTTGTTGTTGTCTTCAGTCCTCAGACTGGTTTGATGCAGCTCTCCATGCTACTCTATCCTGTGCAAGCTTCTTCATCTCCCAGTACTTACTACAACCTACATCCTTCTGAATCTGCTTAGTGTATTCATCTCTTGGTCTCCCTTTACGATTTTTACCCTCCATGCTGCCCTTGAATGCTAAATTTGTGATCCCTTGATGCCTCAGAACATGTCCTACCAACCGGTCCCTTCTTCTAGTCATGTTGTGCCACAAACTCCGCATCTCCCCAATTCTGTTCAATACCTCCTCATTAGTTATGTGATCTACCCACCTAATCTTCAGCATTCTTCTGTAGCACCACATTTAAAAAGCTTCTATTCTCTTCTTGTCCAAACTATTTGTCGTCCATGTTTCACTTCCATACATGTTACACCCCATACAAATACTTTCAGAAATGACTTCCTGACACTTAAATCTATACTCAATGTTAACAAATTTCTCTTCTTCAGAAACGCTTTCCTTGCCATTGCCAGTCTACATTTTATATCCTCTCTACTTCGACCCTCATCAGTTATTTTGCTCCCCAAATAGCAAAACTCTTATACTACTTTAAGTGTCTCATTTCCTAATCTAATCCCCTCAGCATCATCCAACTTAATTCGACTACATTCCATTATCCTCGTTTTGCTTTTGTTGGTATTCATCTTATATACTCCTTTCAAGACACCGTCCATTCCATTCAACTGCTCTTCCAAGTCCTTTGCTGTCTCTGACAGAATTACAATGTCATCAGCAAACCTCAAAGTTTTTATTTCTTCTCCATGGATTTTAATACCTACTCCGAATTTTTCTTTTGTTTCCTTTACTGCTTGCTCAATATAAAAATTGAATAAAATTGGGGAGAGGCTACAACCCTGTCTCACTCCGTTCCCAACCACTGCTTCCCTTTCATGCCCCTCGACCCTAATAACTGCCATCTGGTTTCTGTACAAATTGTAAATAGCCTTTCGCTCCCTGTATTTTACCCCTGCCAACTTTAGAATTTGAAAGAGAGTATTCCACTCAACATTGTCAAAAGCTTTCTCTAAGTCTACAAATGCTAGAAACGTAGGTTTGCCCTTCCTTAATCTAGCTTTTAAGATAAGTCGTAGGGTCAGTATTGCCTCACGTGTTCCAACATTTCTACAGAATCCAAACTGATCTTCCCCGAGGTCGGCTTCTACTAGTTTTTCCATTCATCTGTAAAGAATTCGCATTAGTATTTTGCAGCTGTCACTTATTAAACTGATAGTTCGGTAATTTTCACATCTGTCAACACCTGCTTTCTTTGGGATTGGAATTATTATATTCTTCTTGAAGTCTGAGGGTATTTCACCTGTCTCATACATCTTGCTCACCAGATGGTAGAGTTTTGTCAGGCCTGGCTCTCCCAAGGCCGTCAGTAGTTCTAGTGGAATGTTGCCTACTCCCGGGGTCTTGTTTCGGCTCAGGTCTTTCAGTGCTCCGTCAAACTCTTCACGCAGTATCGTATCTCCCATTTCATCTTCATCTACATTCTCTTCCACTTCTATAATATTGTCCTCAAGTACATCGCCCTTGTATAGACCCTCTATATACTCATTCCACCTTTCTGCTTTCCCTTCTTTGCTTAGAACTGGGTTTCCATCTGAGCTCTTGATATTCATACAAGTGGTTCTCTTTTCTCCAAAGGTCTCTCTAATTTTCCTGTAGGATTCCAAGACTAGTAAATTGAAAATTGTTTACATTGTGAACAATCAATTATATAATTATACAGGATTCAATTAAATTACTTAGTGGACTGTGTTGTGACTCGCCGATCATTCAAAGCGCCGCCGCGCAATTACGCGCGTCCTCTACGTGCGGCGCTGTCTGCCAGCCATGCAGCAGCTGCGCCACCTAAGCGGCCAACTGAGCAGCGGCCGCTAGACTGGGACTCAGTGCTCATTCGAATGCTAACATGTACACATGTCTTGCTTGTCATTCTGAAATATATGTGTTTAAACTTGACGTTACAACAATTGGCGACAAGGTAGTGGATTTTTCCTTTTCACCATTGACCCACAGGGTTCCATGGCTACTGTCGAACAACTATTGCAAAATCTCCTTGAACAGCAAATGCTTCTAACAGCGGCGATTCGCGAATTCGTCGCGGCGTCAAATACGGGGCGTTTCTCGTCATTGGCTGTACCTCCTTTTCCTCCTTACGACGAGACAGCGGAAGACTGGTCTGATTATGAAAAACGTCTTCGACAGCACTTCCTGGCATTCCATGTCACGGATGAACAACCATGTAAGTCTCTGTTCCTTTCCTGGATTTCATCTCAAATGTATCGTTTGTTGTCGCAATTGGCTCCTTTGTAGGAGCCTGCATCTTTGTCCTTTGCTGAAATGTGCTCACTTCTGTCTGTCTATTTTCAAAAGCAAATGCATGTGGTAGCCTCTCGTGTTGCCTTTTATCGTTGTCAAAAACAGCCACATCAATCCTATCGCGCTTGGGCTGCTGAACTTCACGGCCTCAGTTAAAAGTGTCAAATTGTTACTGACATTCACAAAGAATCCTATGCCGATTCCATGGTACGGGATGCTATTATCCGGTTGGCGCCCGACAAAGAAGTTCGGCAACCTGCCCTTCAGTTGGCAAATCCGACTCTAGATGAAGTTCTCTCCATTGCACAGGCTTTTGAAATTTCTCGCGCCGCTGGGGCGCAAATATAGGCGTGGGGTGATGTTGGGGAAATACAACCTCTGTGCACTGTTGACGACGCATGCGGCACGTCCCCACCGGCCGACGTGGCCGCAGTGTGCTCCCACGCGCAGCCTCCGCCTAATCGTAAACAACCCGCTAAGAAACTGCAGCAAAACCCCTGGCAACTTCTTTCATGTCCGCGGTGTTTTACGAAACATTCACGCGAGGATTGTCCCCAACGTTGGGCTGTGTATCACAATTGCAAAAAGAAAGGTCATGTGTCTTCCGTTTGCAAATCCAACCGCATACTTGATGTTCATGAACATGGCACTGATTCTGATTCAGTGTTGTCTGTCAATTGCACTTCTTCCCTTTCAGGAAAGTTATTCCTCACTGTCCAAATTCTTGGTCGAGATGTTCGCATGCAAGTGGATACCGGTTCTGCTGCCACTATAATTAATTCTCAGACGTATCTTCAGTTGGGTTCTCCACTCCTGTCATCTGGCACTCGGCAATTACGGACGTACAATAAGCTGAAGATTTCTCTCTTGGGACAGTTTAATGCTGAGGTATCTTACAAATCCATCATTCGCACTGTTCCCATATTTGTGGTCAACCAGAGAAACGCAGAAACTCTTTTTGGTTTCGATGCCTTTCACGTTTTTGGGTTCTCCATAGATGACTCTGTCAATATTGTCTCTGATGCTATACCTTATGCTCAACTGGATTCCTTGTCGACAACATTTTCGATCCTTTTTTCTCCTGGGTTAGGCCGTGCAAACGACTTTGAAGGTCATATCATGCTCAAACCCACTCCTTGGCCTAAGTTTTTTCGGGCTCGGCCCATTCCTGTGGCCCTTCGTGATCGGGTAAAACGGGAGTTGGATCGTCTCACTACTTCATGGGTCTTGCTTCCTGTCACTTCCAGTGAGTGGTCCTCTCCCATCATTGTCGTTGCTAAGCCAAATGGTGATATTCGTCTCTGTTGCGATTTCAAATCCACTGTAAATGCTCAATGCCTCATCGACACTTACCCTATGCCCTATTCTGAAGAACTGTTCACTAAACTTGCTGGAGGCCAGTATTTTTCTAAAATTGACCTGTCAGAAGCTTATCATCAACTTCCTCTCGACGCTGCTTCCCGGCAGTTTCTGGTCCTTAACACGCCTTTCGGCCTTTGTCAATACCAACGCTTGCCATTCGGGGTTGCTAGCGCCCCTGCTCTCTTTCAGTGATTCTTGGAACAGTTATTGCTCCCTGTCCCTGGGTGTATCAATTACTCGGACGACATTGTTGTCACTGGCTCCACCACTGAAGAACATCTTCAAAATCTCCGCACACTTTTTCATGTCTTACAGACTGCTGGTCTTAAGTGTAATCTTCAGAAATCACAATTTTTTCAGGCATCTATCATATACTTGGGGTTTCAAGTCTCTCGGGATGGTATTCGTCCGCTTCAGCAAACTGTCACTGTGATCGATGCCTTCCTTGCCCTACATCTGTTAAGGAACTGCAGGCCATCTTGGGGAAAATAGCATACTATCACAAGTTTTTACCGACTGCGGCTTCAGTGGCTCAGCCGTTGCATCACCTGTTGCATAAAAACATGCCTTTTCACTGGTCCGCGTCATTTGATGCGGCTTTCCAGAAATTGAAGACTATGCTGAAACAGGCCCCATGCCTGGCTACTTATCGACCTGGCCAACATCTTGTTCTTGCCACAGATGCCTCTCAATACGGGGTCGGTGCACTCCTTGCGCACCGTTTTTCTGACGGTTCAGAACAACCCATTGCTTATGCCTCCAAAACGCTCACGGATGCCCAACAAAAGTATTCTCAAATTGAAAAAGAAGCTTTGGCCATTATTTATGTTCTTCATAAGTTTGGTGTTTTTCTCTATGGCTCAAAATTTCATCTTGTTACGGATCACAAACCACTTGTTTCCTTGTTTCATCCATCAACGTCACTTCCCGACAAAGCTGCACACCGCCTCCAGCATTGGGCTCTTTACTTGTCTCATTTCAATTATGAGATTCATTTCCGGCCAATGGCTCAAAATGCAAATGCTGATGCTCTGTCTCGCCTTCCCATGGGTCCTGATCAGGCATTCGATAGGGACGAACTTTTGTGTTTCCACCTGGATGTTGCCGAGCAGCGGGTTGTGGGCAGGTTCCCCATCACTGGGGACAGGCTGGCGGCTGCTACGAGTTCTGACCCTACCCTCTCCCGGGTTTTACACTGTATTCAGAAGGATTGGTCAGATCGCCCGTCCGCTAAGACTTCTGATCCGTTGCGGAACTACTACGATTTGCGCTACCGCCTCACGGCTAGGGATGGTGTTATCGTCCTCTCCACTGACAATGCTTCGCTGTGTGTCGTGGTACCTGCGTCTTTGCGTGCTTCGATATTGCACCTCCTTCACCAAGGGCACTGGGGTGTGTCTCGCACAAAATCTCTGGCGCGCCGTCATCTGTACTGGCCTGGCATCGACTCTGAAATAGCACACACGGTCACTGCCTGCGGCCCTTGTGCGTCACATGCCGCTGCCCCGAAGTCATCTTTGTCACCGTGACCTTCGCCTGAGAAGCCCTGGGAGCGCATTGAAGCTGACTTTGCGGGACCCATTTTAGGTACTTATTGGCTCCTTGTAATTGACGCCTACTCTAACTTTCCTTTCATTGTCCGTTGCACGTCGCCTACCAATGCGGCAACCACCAGTGCTCTCGCCCGCATTTTTTCTTTGGAAGGCCTCCCCTCTACTCTTGTTACTGATAATGGTCCGCAATTTGCCTCTTCCGAATTTGCGGATTTTTGTGCTCGTCACGGTGTTATGCATGTCACGGCCCCGCCGTTCCATCCACAATCCAACGGTGAGGCTGAACGACTGGTCTGCACATTTAAGGATCCGATGCGGAAACTTCTGACTTCTTCTGCTGCTGATGATGCGCTTCTCCAGTTTCTGGCGTCTTACCTTTTCACCCCGATGGGCGACCACAGCCCAGCTGAGCTCTTACATGGCCGACAGCCCCGCACGCTACTTCATCTTCTGCGGCCTCCCACCTCACGGCCGCGGGTACCTTCCCTTGGCCGGTTCACCACCGACGACCTCGTCTGGGTACGGGGATATGGCAGGCGGCCAAAATGGCTGCATCTTAAGACACCGTGGCAGATGCCTGTATGAAATACAGATGGACACAGGTGTTGCAGTGCGTCATTCAGACTGGCCTCGTGTGCCAGCAACGCCTGTTCCGAATGCCGCTACACCACTTTTGGCCCTACCTGACGCTCGGGATCTTGGCATCTCTCAATACTCACAACGCAGCCCTCTCACAGTCATCGTGAAGCCAGCACAAGAACGGACGCCACCAGGAGACGTGCCCATGTAGGAACTGGATGACCATCCTCTGTCAGAGCAAATCTACTCGCCTCCTCCTCCAACGGACGCCGACACATCGCCCATGTCTCCTGTCATATCAACTGGACTTGCTGCAAAGGGCAGATTGGTGCAGGGAGCCCCAGCAGATTCGACCCCCTATGTCTCCTGTCATCTCAACCCGTTATCATCGGGGACACTTCCGTCCGTACGGGAAGCCTCCTCCTCGAGACTTTACGGCGAGTCAAACAACGCCTATGAACGTTAGCCATCTCCAGGACACCTCCATCAAGACCAGTGCAACAATTTCAAAGGGGGGAAAAGTGTTGTGACTCGCCAATCATTCAAAGTGCCGCTGCGCAATTACGCGTGTCCTCTACGTGCGGCGCTGTCTGCCAGCCATGCAGCAGCTGCGCCACCTAAGCGGCCAGCCGAACAGCGGCCGCTAGACTGGGACTCAGTGCTCATTCGAATGCTAACATGTACACATGTCTTGCTTGTCAACTTACTCTGTGACTTATATGTGTTGTGTCGTTCTGAAATATATGTGTTAAACTTGACGTTACAACAGACTGTTTACTATTTCTACTATCAATATACAATGATTAGTGTAATTTAAAAATTAAGACACAACCATTTGCAGATGTTTATATGATGAAATTCGGTGTATTAGGATATTCATTAAATATGAATATTGCATACTATTGTTGGTGAATCTCAATCTATTACATAGTAGCTCATTTGGATAATCTTTCTTAATTACATGCATATTCTTAGATTTCCCTTCATTTATCTGTAGGTTCATCTTTTTGGCAGTACTTTCAAGACTTGTAAAGGTTTCTTTTTGGCATTCTTGCAATTATATCAATATCATCTACACATATCAGCACATGAACTGATTGTATAGTACCTCTCCTACTGATGCTTGCATCTCTTATAACCTTTTCCAAGGCTATACTAAACAGAAGGCAGGATTGTGTATCTCCCTGTCTCATTCTATTTTTTGTTGCCACGGCACTTGATAACATATTCTCTATTTTTAACTTTGGGTGTTTTCACAGTAGATTTCACTAACACACTCAGTTTATTATAAATATCTACCTCTTCCATCAACCTCTTCCATTGCTGTACACAACTCCCTTCTGTCGATACTGCTGTAGGCTGGTCTGAAGCCTACAAAGAGGGGATGTGTATCTGTCCCAATTTCTTTGCATTTTTCTAGTATTTGCCATATTGTGGAGAGCAGATCAACAGAAGATCTTCCTTGAAGAAACTCATATTGATAGTCACCAACAGCATTTTCATTGTAGGGTATAAGCCTATTAAAAATTATGTTGGAATTTCTTTAGAAAAACTTAAGTTATGATGCATAAAGATTTAGCAAGGCCAATACTAACATACTATGCAGATACATGGATATTAAGAAAATTTTATGAAAAGCAACTGGGCATATATGAAAGAAAGATCAAGAGACCGATTCTTGGGCCAGTGGTATCTGAGGAGGAGATTCAACTATGAATTATATAATCAGACATTGTCAGCTACATTAATATTAAAAGGCTGGAATGGGCAGGACAAGTACTGAGAGCAAACAACAGAATTATTAAGAAGATATTCTGTGCAGTGTCTGGAGGAAGCAGGATAGTTGGAAGTCCAAAGCTAAGGAAGGAGTCAAAGAGAACATAAGGAAAACTGGAATCCAAAAATTGGAGGAGTTTGGCACTAAACAGGGAAGAATGGAATCTTCTACAGAATGGCAAGGCACACAGAGAGCTGTTGCACCAGTGATGATAATGACCATGTTAAGAGCTGTCCATATCACTGGTAGGATGAATGCTAACTGCTGGCTGCTATTTTATTTATATATATTTTATTGTATCATAGGAAAGTTGGGGCCACTACTTTTACTGCAACAAACAGGGTTTGAGCCAGGAAAAGCTGTATATATGTATTTTCAATGAACATAGTTATCTATATCTGTAACAGCAGAGTTCTGTATACAACACACTTCTACTTGGCATGCAACTTTACAATGTACACTGCCACTTTGCATATAGAAAATAGAACTTTTCAATCCTTGAATCTAGATCATCACATAATTTGTAGAAAGAGTGGCTAAAAACGTATATTTTTATCTTCTTTTGCTTTTTTATGTATTCCTGAATCCCATTCGCATCCCACCACTTGAAATGATGTAGCTGCTAGAGATATAAAAGTGAGAGCTGATATGAAAATAGTGCAAATGAGAACATACAGTCTCAGGTGTTGTGAGATACTGTAAACAATATCACTCTGGGGGAAATACAACACACCAAAGTATAAATACTTGTAATCGGTGCTTATGTTGCAGACAGTTTTTGATAAAAATCTGGAGCCAGATTCTTGTTAGCAGAAGGAGTTGTAACAGAAGAGTCACTGAGACTGCCTAAAACAGAGTATGAGGAACCAAGACATTGACCACCAGATGAGACCCCTATTGATTTTAGAAAACATCAGAAGCCCTGCTCTGTACTGTTGCTTCTGCTTGCCAAAGGTCTGGGAGGAGGACCAGCCTCCAGGAAGTTTTCTGCAGTTCAATCCACTGTCTTCTCTGACAACAGAAGAACATCAGTCACTGACATCACTTTCTGTGAGATCACAGAATTGCAATCAGTTCTGCAAAGTCAGCTGGAAATAGATACATTTAAATTCCTTCCAGACTGACCGACTGCATCAGTCCTGCACCCAGTCTGTGTCAACCGCAGTCTTAGAGTCTTCACACTGACTATGTCACTGCCATCACTGCTTTAACTACTGTTGCCAACAGACAGTGATCCAACAACCACTGCCTGACTGCTCAGGACTCAGCGGCTGACACACTGCCACCCCCTCTACAGGACCACTCACCATCATATCTGCCGCTGGAATCTGGCAATCACCCACCACTGTTCTCCAACCTTCAGTCCAGAGTTAGACTCTGGGCAATGCCACAACATGTCATAGTGGAGAAGAGCATACCAGCTGACTTGTGTCCACAGTAAGGCCACTTCCTGCCTCAGCCCCTGCTGTTAACTCAGTTTTACTGGATCAGCACTCCACCTTCTTAGCATTATGTGCACATTGTATGCTGTCACCTGCCACTACATTTTGAAATATTATGAAGGGGTGTTGAAGCATGCCAGAGATGCCAAGAGCTGTTTATGTTAATCATACAGCTGCCTGTGCTCTCACGTGCATCTCCTAAGTCATCTGTGAACCAACAGTGCCCATGTGGGAGAGCACTGAACAGCTCTTCCAATCCTTGGCAGCAGTCATTGCATGTCCCACCTGTTACATTTTGACATCCAGTGAGGGATATCTTGCTGCACTGCTAAAGTTATTAATGCATGACTGAACCTCATAAATACATAAATTTTCATAAAATTTTAAGAAATAAACTGTAAGAGAACATAAGGCAAAACCCATTAAGTAGCTGGCTTTTAGTTGGAAGCTTTTAATATAATAATTTCAGTCTTTTTTTTTTTTTGCCAAAGAAATGATTTCTGGCATCCTTTTGACCATACAAACTGGATCCCTTTTTTGTGCAGCTGGTTTATTGGGTACAATACTTGGGCCTCTTCAAACTTAACTTAGAGTAATAATTAATTTTACCCATGAAAGACTACTGGTCCTTAACATTTATAGGGGCAGGAAAGTCAAGTATGGCATTTACATTTCACCTGATGGTTTCAATTAATTTCTGCTTAAAGCATGATCTAGGTCTTTAATGCTAGGTTGGAAAAAATTGAATATGTCCAGCTGGCTGTGCAGGCCATTTGATCTCACTTTCTTGAGTAGCACTTGCAGGTTTACTAGGTGCTGCTCTTATTACAATAATGTTGTCAAGGAAGTTTGCACACTAAGGTAAGCCCAAGATGGGCTGTTCTATGTATCACTAAAATATATACACCAAATGAAAGCAACACAAGCCAAAAGTGGTGTTACGTACCAGTCGCCCCCCTTCCCCCCTTGTTTCTGCAGTCACTGTGATGAGCATCCACTAAGAGAAATTTAGAAAAGAATTGATCCCCTAATGTAGGAAGCATATTTTCCAGACATGAAATGGGGTAGCCATCTGTATTAGACTAGATGCTAATATCTGCCCTAAAATAGTCACAAATATGTAGAGAGCAATTTGACTTTATAATGACTTACATTGTGGTTACCTGTCAACTGGTGCAAATGAGTGAGATGACCTTGAAATCTTTCGAATGGTAAAGCTCCTTTTTAACTAAATAACATATTGTGAATGGTATCAAGTGGATGTGTCAAAAATGGGGTTTTGCTGTACAAAATCCTTAGCACAACTGATTGAGGGAGTAAAAAATTCCTTAAGCTGCTCATAAAATTATCTAAGCCTTTGAATGGTACATAGTTTGATACTAAATGTGCCTGTATGTGTATGCAGAAATGAAACAAATAAAATGCATCCGATCCAAATATTTTAGTTGCCCATAACTAACAAAATGTTAGATACTGAGGTATGTTGTTATGGTTAACTGGTAACAACAACTGACGCTTTAATAAAATGTTTTGATGTTTGTAATCACTACTAACAGCAATGCACACAGGCAGTGATGTGTCTCCAAATTGATTAGAGTGTGGTTATCACATATCGTAGTGTGGTAATAACACACTTCAGATGTCATTTATACATTTATTTAGCACTGAAGCAAGCAAGAACAACATCAGTAAAAAAGTTGTGTGCCAAGTTAGCATAGAACAACAGTAGTACAAAGATGCTAGAGTCAAAGGTATGGCACTTTACACCAGAGGCACCACAGATCAGTCCTCTTCCCCTCCCCCCCCCCCTCCCTCCCCGGCAGTACGGAGCACGACGGAGGGAAGCTTCCTCACTCGAACTCGTAATCATTGTACCAGTGCAGCAATTGAAGACGGCATCCAACATGAGAAGCGGGCACATCAGAAACCACGCTGCCAGAGTCTCATGCACCAAACTGCTGCATACGTGGTGGAATGTCACTTGAAGCATCAGCAGTGTCAGGAGGTAGAGCGGCTGCAATGGCAGGCAGATCAGAAGTGTCAGAAAGCAGGCCAGAGAGGGACATGCCAGTTTTAAGCAGTTAATGGAAACTGTTTGAGTTCGTCCATTTAGATGAATTACGAATGTATTCACTCTGCAACATAAGATGCTATGTGGGCCTGAATAAGGTGGTTGCAAGGCCACTAGCATGGAGTCATCACGCAGCATCACGAATTCACATGATGCAAGGTACTTGTGGATGAACACTGGCAGCGTGGAATGAGGGCAAGGCAGGGGGGTGCACAGGCGAGCAACATGTGCACGTACCTATTCCACAAGGACCAGAAGATCAATGGTGGCAGCCAGTGGTGCGTCCTCCAGGAACTCTGCTGGAAGGAGGAGGGGCTCTCCGTATAGAATCTCCACCAGTGATGCGTTCAGGTCTTGCTTATGGGTGGAGCAGATGGTGAGTAAGACCCAAGGGAGGGACTTGGACCATAACCCACCGTGGCACATGAGCGCAGCATTGAGAGTTCGGTACCACCATTTGACCAGACCGTTTTCCTGCAGGTGATGGGCTGTGGTGTGGAATTTGGCTACACTGCACAGCTCGCATATTCAAACAAAAAGTGTGGATTCAAAGTGTCATCCCTGATCAGAAGTGAAGGAAAGAGGGCAGCTGAACCTCGCGACTCACACAGATATGAAAGAGCGAGCGATGGTCTCTGCTGGTATGTTGATGAGAAGGACCACCTCGACCCAGTGAGTTGTATTTGTACCCCACAGAAGGGGCAGTGGACTGACCACGTCAATGTGGACATGCCAAAGGTGACCCCTTGGGATATCGAACTTGCCTAGTGGAGGCTGCATGTGTCTGCCGACTTTACTATGCTGGCATGGGACACACACGTGGGTCCAAGTATGGCAGTTCTGCCGCATGCTGGGCCAGACAAAGCATTCAGTGACTAGCCTCATCATGGCCCGCATTTTGGGGTGGGCCAAGTTGTGTAAAGCATTGAAGATCCTACACCAAAGAGCAGGCAGTACCAAGGGGCAAAGAGTGACTGTAGAAACGTTGAAAAGTGCTGGGGTCATCGATCCCATAGTGAGGGATGACTTGCTGCCCGAAACCAATCGCTGTGTATCAGAGTCATCGGTCTGGAGTTGGTCGAAGTCATCTAAGTTCAAGGGTGAGCACCAAGATTCAAGATAGATAGTCAGCTACAACATTATCCACACCATGGATGTAGCAAGCATCCAAGGAATGTTGACAAATATAGTCCATATGGTAGAAACGTCTCTGCAGAAGGTCCTTAGCCAGACTGCATAGTGCATCCACAAGAGGCTTGTGATCCAAGCTGATCTGAAAGGTCACCACTTGAGGTCACTCCGGAAGTGTTTGATTGCCTCATAAACTATGAGAAGTTCACGATGGAAAGCCGGCCACTTACGCTGGCTCTTAGTTAGTTTCTACGAAAATAAGCAGAGTGGCTGGGTGGAGTCGGTGGTGTGCTGTCGTATAACAGCACCCACAGCTGAGTGACTTGCATCAGTTGTAATAGAAACATGGGCCTCAGGATCGGGGTGGGCGAGTGCTTTGGGAAGGTAGTTTTGAGATTATCAAATGCATCGAGCGTGGGATTGGTCCAGTCCAACTTCTGTTTCCCCGTGGTGTTTCTGCCGGAGAGGGCGTCGGTGAGGCCGGTTGGATGGATGCAGCCTGAGGGATATGGCATCAGTAAAAGTTTACAACATCCAGAAAATGATGGAGTTGAGCATAATCTTCAGGAAGAGGCAGGGCAAGAATGGTTTCAACTCGAGAATCCATTGGTTGGAGGCCGTCAGCTGAGGCAGTATGGCCTAGGAATGTAACTGATGTAGAACAGAGTTGAGATTTTTCACGGTTGATCACCACGCCATTGGCCGAACAGACAGCATCGAGGTGAACCTGGTGCTCCTCAGCAGGGGAGGAAAAAATCAGAATGTCGTCCAAATAAGCGAAAGCAAAAGGCAGAGGTAGCAAAACGGAATGAATGAACTGTTGTCACATCTGTACAGCATTTTTCGCGCCATATGGCATGTGACGTATTCAAATAGACTGAAGGGTGTGATGATGGCTGTCTTCGGAATATCCAGCAGGTGCATAGGGATTTAGAGATACGCCTTCGAACAATCTAAGGCAAGGGAGAACTTGGAGCCATGTAGTAATTGCGTGAAATCCTGGATATGAGGAATGGGATAGTTATCAATAATTGTTCCAGCATTAAGAGACCTGTAGTCCCTGCACGTGTGTAAGGAGCCATCCTTCTTAGGAACATGACGGACAGATGAAGACCAGTTGTTATCAGATGGTCGGAGCATACCTGAAACCAATAAATCCTGAACGATTTATTTTGTGCACAGCAATCTGGAAGCATTAACACACCTAGCTTCATAACATACAGGTGGGCTATCCGTGCTGCGGATTCTATGACATGTGCCATTGCTGATGGCCGACACCCGCAAAGGGAGGCAGGCAGAGGGGGTGAGAGGGGGGCAGATGTGATAATGGCTCACTGACCTGCTGGGCTAGAACAGCTTGTGCAGGAGGTCAGCTGCAAATGATGAGGGAGGACGTGGTGCAGCAGCCATGCAATGCAAGGAATCCCTCAAAGTGAGAACATGAGCATCTTGTATATTCACCTGCGGAGAATCGGAAATGGCAGCAGGCAGAGGAAAGCTCAATGCAGGAGCAATATAGTGTGAAGACACAGTAGATGCAAGTGTTGGTTCCTCTTATTGTGGCTCTGCAGACAGACCACGAACCCGTACTCCATGTGTGTGATAATTCAGTAGAGGTGCCAACAGTGTGGGTGTGTAACGCCTCATTCTGTGTGTGGAGCTTGTCGATTTGTAGTGCACATTTGACAAATCAGAGAGCCGTGCAGTAATATGCTCGAGCAGAGATGCACATGAGGAAAGTAGCCAAGGAGGCAGAGAGAAAAGTTGTGCCGCACTCGTTCAAGCATGGAATAGTAGAACCAGACACATGGCAGAGCTCAGCAGCCTGCAGGTTTGGTGAAAGTTTGTAATGGTGTAAAAAGTCCAATCAGATCACAGGTTCATCCATGACAGCGATGTGGAAAGTCCAAGGGAAGGTGGCGACTGGTGATAGGCAAAGCAACATCTTGATGGAGCCAAGGACCGCTATAGGAAAATGATTATCAGCAATCAAAGCGAGGTTAGTAGGGGAAAGCATGTTGCCCGCGTACTTGGCCGGGATAATGCTGACATTGGAGCCGGTGTTGATGAGAAAGCGAGTTCTCGATACAAGTCAGTGACATAGAGGCATCACGCCAGTGGAGCAAGTGGTGCGGCGTTGGATGGTAGGCGCCGTGAAGGATCGTGGCGGGACGTGATGCCTAACGTGCATGCTGGAATCGTTTAGGTAGGTGCAAGGCACGCGACAGTTGCTTGCAACATTGCCATAAGTAGCATGGTACCAGCACAGCAGGTAAGCTCAGAGGGGAAGTGGTGAGGAGCAGGAGGAGGCCGCAGCTTGCTGCAACGTTGCTTGTGTCTGCTGCTCGGGCAGAGTCGGCTGCTGTCGGGAGGCTGCAGGCAGTAGCTGCTGTAGGTTACTAGGTGGCATCTCTTGACAGGCTGCTGAGGCACTGAGGCGAGTGCACTGGCCTCTGCCAGCAGTGTGTGGAACCGAGGGTGCAGGCATGCCATTTGATTGCAATGGAAATGTCTTCTGTGACAGGCAGTGTCGGTGACGAATGACAGCATAGGCCTGGTCGATGATGTGTAGGCGAACCTCAAGAAGGTCAGTGACATGAAATATGTAAATGGTCCGCCTTAGTCGTAGATATTGCTAATTGCTGTAATCGCACTATTTCACTCCAATTTACGGAGCTTGTTAGCACTTGATGTTAGGTTGGCGCCATTAAAATCCATTGTAGTAATCGCTGCTGCTTGCTGGATCGCTGCTGTGTCTCGATGCTGATGCTGGCTCTAAATCTGGTTGTCTAGGGTTAAAAATATGACTTCCCGTGTTTTTCATGTGATTTTGATGATAAAGAACGAGCGAAACCAACACATATGTAAACATCAAATATTTATTACTTCGGTGGCCATATTAATTCCACTGTCCACCAAAGACCATAACCCAACACAAAGTAGTACTTCCTTTACATTTTCTTTGCATTGTTTTTCCATCCCAAACAATAACACAGAAACACACTTCACCAAAGTGACATTCCGACTGCCCTCCGACTGCCTCCGACTGCCTCTCGACCCTTCTCGCTGCTTGTATTTATAACATTGTCAAAGAACTACTAAAAAGAGATATAGTTTATAAGTCACATGTACATCTGTTATCATAATTTGTGCAGAAAAGTTATTAATTTGCATCAAGTGACATAATTTAACATGTTATTAAAATGACAGACAGATTTGTTGACTTGACAGAATAATTCTTTGTTACAAAAAGGCCGTTTTTTAGAAGTTTGTCAATTGACTTCTCTAATTTGCATAAATAAGAAAGTAACATGAATTATTAAGAATTACATTGGTTTTCGTCTAAAATAGGATTGATTACGTGAATACTGAGTGAAAACGCTCCTAGTGAACAAATAGGTTTCACTGGGTGATTTTTATTTAAGGAGATCCAAAATACCTAAGTTGGCCACTATATTTCGTACTTCATATTAATTATTTAAGATAAACTTAGCGTTTTTACATGATGACATTTGCTGTATCAGTGATCAAGTGATATTAACTTTTGTGTGGGTCAGTTATTCATTATAATTTAATGTGTTGACTGTTTATGGAGACATGTTATGCAGTCATTGTTAACATACACAATAATTTTTCTATAATCATAAATACTCGTTAAACTGGTTGAATTTGGAAGGGATTGCATACTTCATTAAAGTAAAGCCTTTAATATGTTCCGTTACAATACCCCCCTCGGGTAATATCATTTACAGAATGTTAATGATATTAGCCGACTAGGACAAATGTGTTAATTACTATGCATAATGTGTATGTATACAATGACAGTTACACCATTTCAAAATGACTTTTTCCTGCAAATATTTTAGTTGTGTTGTTTCAAATGCACTTTGTGTTACGGCTCTCAGTATGACAGCATAATAAAAATATTTAGTAATATATGAACGTTAAAAAATTGTTAATCTTTGCTCCCAGTGGGCCACATGGAAAATGATCAAAAACAGACACAAATGTATCACATGCGATGTTAAGATATATAAAAAAAATGTATGTAAATTATTTCAAAGTCAGCTCTCATTGAGTCACAGAATAATCAAGATAATAGAAGGAACATAAATATATTACATAGATGGACAGGTCAGATGTCCGTAGAAAAATATTGCAACTGTCTGCTCTTTTTGAGCCACATAAAGGAAATGAAAACAAAGAACATAATTATAAGTATGGACATGATATATAAACACAAACACTAGAGAAGTCACATGTATGAATATAATATGCATTTAAAAAAAGGAAATATTTAAAAAACTTGTCTCCCATTGAGACACATAGTCAAGATAGTACAAGAACATATTAATACCAAAATTGCACACTTAATTTGGTCACAACATAACACAAACATCAAACTTGGTGAACATCTGATTAGCTGTAGAAAATTGTACACCAATCTTATGCCTAAGAAAACAGTAGTAACAAAATGATGGGTCTTGCACAACAATTTTTTTACATTGTCTTTTATATTTGGTGCAAGTATGTCCCATATTCAACAATACAAAAAGAAAGTAATAAATGTTTGTCACCTCTTTGGGTGCATGGTTAAACTTGCCCCTTGCAAGTAAAGAAGATGTCTCCAAATTTAATATTCAATAGTGACAATAAAAATATAAAAACATTGTCTCAGAGATCTGGAACTTTTCCAGGGTCTGTAGGATGAGTGGTAGTTGCTATCTGACACAGCCAGTAAAAATCTTTGCTGGTAAAATGCTTTACAGAAAATGGGTAAGTAACTGTATTCAAACAGGGAAATGTGCTTAATCATGTTTATATGGTTTCAATTCAGTGATGTTTCTTAATCCAAATAACCTTCTTGATCTGGGAAAGATAAGTCTATAAGCATTAGGATGTGGGCTTTCTTTTATTTCAAATGGACAAATGTCAATGTTTACTTTAACATATAATACATCATTTTCAGTTTCTTTAGTTCCTAAGTCTAATGTCTCTTTCCTACACTTACACACATCCCTCTCTGTTTGCAAAGCATTGACATTTAAACATAAACCTTTGTTTTCATCTGTTCCTCTTAACACTGTGTTGCCACTCAACAAATTATTGTTTTCACCCCATTTTTTATAAAGTCCACTACGGATTCTTATCCAACATATAGCATACAAGGTTGCACTTACCTTTGCTAATTCTTTCCAAAAGGCATCTTTGTTTATACAGTTTCCATAGTTGTTCCACAAAACTTCTAAAAACTTTTCCCCTTTTCCTTGAAAACACACATTTACATTCCATCCCTTTATATTTTCTTTAATATTATTATTATTATCATTCTCATAGATTAGCGTTTCATAGTTCCCAATAGGCAATAGCTTGTCCTCAGATACACATTACCTAGTCTGCATTTCACTTAAATTAACCTCATTATTACCCATGTTTGTCACATCACTTACCTTTATCTCATCATCACTTTTCAATTCTACAAATACTTTTATTTCTTCCTCCACACTCTCATCAATAACATTACTTGATTTAGGATCATCATTTAAATGTCCTTCTATTACTTCTTCCTCCTGCTCCACAACAACCCCATCTTCAGTTTCCCCCCTATGTATCTGAATCTCAGCAATTGAGTCTTTGGCTCCATTAAACACTTCGTCATCCCCCTTCTTATCAAATAAACCCCCCAAAATAGATTCTATTTGTGGTGTGTCTGACTTGTTATTAACACCAGTATCTTTTTCAGCCCAACTATGGAACTCTGCAATACTTTCAACTTCTGCACTTTCACTAACTACCTGTGCTTGAACACTGTTTTTATTAACTGTATCACTTTTACTCATAGTATCCCAAAACCTTTTATTAAATTCTAATTTATTCATTCTAACAACATCAGTATTTTCATGGTATTTACTCTTTACATTGTATCCTCTCCTTTTCCAGTTTCGGTTATGTGTTGTCCTGTCATAATATTGTCTAGCCCCAAAACTACGGACATCTAGTGGGACTGTCCACCATTTCCCGGCTGGTTTCCTCGGTCTGTCCATTTGTAGTTGTTTTGTTCACTAGTTTCAACAAACCCCCTTCTATCTTGTTCTCTTCCCCAATACCTATTTCTATCATTCCTGTTATCTCTCCTCCATCCTCCCTCCTGTGTATTGTTTCTGAAATCATTTTCATATCTCCTATCTCCCCTATTTGGAGCATTATTTCCAGAATTTCAAAGTCTCTCCTCCCATAATAATCTCTATTTACATTCCTGTTCCACCCCCCATACTGGTTGTTGCCAGAGCCAAAACTTTGGTTATTTTCTCTTTCCAAGGCCCTATCTAATCTATCTACAAATTTCAGGAACTCTTCCATTGAATCGTCTGGTCCATGGACCAATTCCCACTGCAGTCTCTCTGGTAATCTTCTTTTTAAAACATCAATTTGTGTCATAATATCAAAAGAGTTATTCAAATGAGCAAGTTTTTTCAATTGATCTCTGCAAAATTTTTGCATTCCCCCTACTTTCCCTCTATACACTGGTCCATTTAGAAATTCTGACTTTAATCTGGCTTGTATGGACTGTGACCAAAATTTACAAATAAATTTAGCTTCAAACTCTTCAAACGTATTCCAAGAATCATTATTCTCATTTGCCCAAAATAGGGCCTCCCCTTCTAGAAACCGTTTTACTAACTTAATTTTTATGTTATCTGACATTCCTACAACAAACATATCCTTACATTGGTGAATAAAGTCAATAGGGTGCAGATTTTCACCAGGAAAGCATTTCACTTGGATGTGCCCATACATTGTATTTTGATTGTAAAACACTTGTTTTGACATTAATGCATCTTCCAATTGTGTATATTTGGTGTGTATATTTTTTACTTTTGTATCTACAATAGTGGTATACAGGTTATATTCTTGTTTGAGGTTTTCTGATGTTTTGTCTATTCTCTGATCTAATCTTTCAACTTCAGTATCTACTCTGTTGTAGATGACAGCAATGCTGTCTTTGTTCGCTTGTATGTTTTCATTTAAACTTTCACCTTTAACTTGAAATTCTTTTCTGAAGTGTATCAACTGTTCGCTAGTGTTCTTACTGAGGGTAGTTTTAATTTCCTCACACTTCTCATTGAGATGAGTACTTAATAGATCAAAATCCAAACTTAACTTATCCAGTCTATCTGTGTTTTCTTTAAGTTTCAAACTTACTTGTTCATTTGATTGTTTAAAATCCAAACGTACTTGTTCACTTGATTGTTTAAAATCCAAACTTAACTTATCCAGTCTATCTATGTTTTCTTCACTTGATTGTTTAAGTTGTGAGCTTATTTGAGTTGTAAACTCTGCTAGCCACTCTGTTAAGTTTAATTGTTCCCCATCCCTTGGTTCAATTTTTACATTTCCTACGATCTCATCCCTCTCAAGTAGAGACATGTTAACAATTAATTATTTTAAATGACAACAACAAAATACCTTGCTTTATGTAGCTATGCTATGATGTCGTGATCGGTGTTCTTGTTGGCTTTCTTCACGTCTATTCGGTTTTATCGAAGCTGAAGTCTTGATTGATGAATTCCATTGACATAATCCAGACGTTAATTTTCCGAGCGGTGAGATGATAGTTTTTCGTGGTCGCACAAACACACTTTATTTATTTATTTTTGACATATTTTCACTGTTGACACACTGCACAAATAAACTTTTTTGGAATGCTAAGCACTTACGAAATTTATCGCTGCACTATTATCATCGATGCACTTAAAGATCCCGGCTGAGCCCCCACTTTTGTAAATGGTCCGCCTTAGTCGTAGATATTGCTAATTGCTGTAATCGTACTATTTCACTCCAATTTACGGAGCTTGTTAGCACTTGATGTTAGGTTGGCGCCATTAAAATCCATTGTAGTAATCGCTGCTGCTTGCTGGATCGCTGCTGTGTCTCGATGCTGATGCTGGCTCTAAATCTGGTTGTCTAGGGTTAAAAATATGACTTCCCGTGTTTTTCATGTGATTTTGATGATAAAGAACGAGCGAAACCAACACATATGTAAACATCAAATATTTATTACTTCGGTGGCCATATTAATTCCACTGTCCACCAAAGACCATAACCCAACACAAAGTAGTACTTCCTTTACATTTTCTTTGCATTGTTTTTCCATCCCAAACAATAACACAGAAACACACTTCACCAAAGTGACATTCCGACTGCCCTCCGACTGCCTCTGACTGCCTCTCGACCCTTCTCGCTGCTTGTATTTATAACATTGTCAAAGAACTACTTAAAAGAGATATAGTTTATAAGTCACATGTACATCTGTTATCATAATTTGTGCAGAAAAGTTATTAATTTGCATCAAGTGACATAATTTAACATGTTATTAAAATGACAGACAGATTTGTTGACTTGATAGAATAATTCGTTGTTACAAAAAGGCCGTTTTTTAGAAGTTTGTCAATTGACTTCTCTAATTTGCATAAATAAGAAAGTAACATGAATTATTAAGAATTACATTGGTTTTCGTCTAAAATAGGATTTATTACGTGAATACTGAGTGAGCCACTATATTTCGTACTTCATATTAATTATTTAAGATAAACTTAATGTTTTTACATGATGACATTTGCTGTATCAGTGATCAAGTGATATTAACTTTTGTGTGGGTCAGTTATTCATTATAATTTAATGGGTTGACTGTTTATGGAGACATGTTATGCAATCATTGTTAACATACACAATAATTTTTCTATAATCATAAATACTCGTTAAACTGGTTGAATTTGGAAGGGATTGCATACTTCATTAAAGTAAAGCCTTTAATATGTTCCGTTACAGATAGCAGGTGAAGTTGTAGGTCCAAAGGCAGTTTGACCATCCACAAAGACAAAGCATGATGTCAGGTAATGCTCGATCATCAATTAATGCACGGAGGTGCTGCCAAAGCTGCGACGCTGTGTGGTCGTCGAGATGCTGGCCGTGAATAATGTGGTGGATAGCTTCCACTGGTGGGGGAGAAAGGTACTTGCTGAGCAATGTTTTCACTGTAAAATACTTGGACGAGGTGGGCTGAGAGAGGAAGAGATCACTGATGAGGTCTGGATGAGTGTGGAGGTGACTCACCAGCACACGAAATGTGCATTGTCATCCGAAATCCCGTGGATATCAAGTAGGTGATCCACCAATGTGAACCAAGTCTTAGGGTTGTCCTTTTGCAAAGTGGGCAGCTTAGGAAACCTGCCAGGTAACACATGGTGATGCGGCACTAGCAGGCGAAGATCTGTGTGTGCAGGGCAGGAAGCCACCGACACCGGGAGTGCAGTAGCGGTGGACGGTGCATTGCCTGAGATCTGTGTGCGGGGTGGCTGCAAATAGCACACGATGTGGAGTGAGCAGATGCAACAGATGGGACGATATAAAATCAATAAATAAAATTCAATTGTGAAATTATGAAGGTCAGGTACTGTCTAATAGTACGGTATGGTATGCAGATTCAGCCTGCAATAATCTCCACATGGCCTCCACAACATGTCTTTTCTTCTTCACCAAATGTGCAGGTGATGCCCATGGGCTATCTGATCTATCTATCACACCTGCTGCCAGTAATTCCTGAAATTCTGTTTTCACTGCTATGAACTGAACAGGTGCTAACCTGAGAGGTCATTGATGAACTTGTTAACCAGGCATGGTGTAGATGTGATGCACAGTCTTGTGAATCACTGTGGGCATGCTTATCACCTTTTTAGCTTTTTTGACATGTAACATCGCTACATATTTATGCTTGTCAGTGAGATAACTGTTTTGTACCAATATACCATTTACCATCTCATGATTTCCTTCAGTCTGTGTATTATTGATATCTATTATGATTTTCATGTCGTAAAGAAAATGTACACCTAAAACTGCTCCTGAAACATCTGCCAGAATGAAAGTCCAGCAGCTGCCTTGCTCAAACCCTAAATCCAACTCTAATTTGCATGTACCCTGACTGACTATGGCTTATTTATTTCACCCAGTTAATCACATTCATGTAATGTGATTCATGTCTTGATAGTCTGTGAAAGTTAGTACACTGACATCTGATCCAAAATCCACTAAGTAATAGTGGTTTGACTAATATCCCTGACATACAGCCTTCTTGAAGGGGTAAGAAAATTTTTAACATTACTCACCCTTCTACAGTCCACATTGCCACCACCCTCTGTTGTAGGCACTCTTATCGAATGTTGCAGCCCACTCCAAATACTGCTGACAATTTTTGCCATTTGGATACATGCATGGCTTCAAAGATCTTATAGCTCTATCCCCAAAATGCAGGTGCTACTAACACATTTGTCCCTGTTGACAACTAAGGTTAGCTTCATCACTTTTTCTGTAATTCTTGCCATGCATGCTCTTCTTATTTTGCAACAACTGTGATACCTACTGTTATAATTGTGTTACTTGCTGTGCGAGCTCTTGCAGTTGTTTAGCAACATCTTTCTGTTGAGTTTTCTGTATTCCTGCTATCACTTGTGATGCATCTCTCTCCTTAATTATTACAATGCATGTTACACAAGAACTGTCCAAGGTCATGTGTTCTCTGCCAGCTACCTCCGGCACAGTATGGGTGTTGTCTTTCCTGCAGGTTACAACTCCTATTTTTACTGTGCCTGACAAGTGAGCCAGGAAAATGTGCTTGAGTGTAGCATCTGGTAAATCCACTTTGTTGACAATCCCTCAAGGATGTGTTCTGATGGTGTCATAGTCCCTATATGTTCCTCCTTCAACACTTGTCATATGTTTTGATTCAATGGTTTACACATTCTGCTAATTAAGACTTTTTTAATATTGTATATGGTCATTCTGCTAGAAGTCAGAATATTATTTCCTCTCTCATTGCTGCTGCTGTGGCATCAAGGGCACTCACTGTCATTGCAAACTTCATGCGCTTATCAACAACCTTGTTCTGGAAGAAAGGGAGTCCTATCAAAATGAACCAGAGTTCTGGTTTTTTTTTTTTTTTTTGTATGAACTGTGGTGTCTTGTATTTTCATCTGTTGCTTGTTTTTAATCATGCTGATATTGTCTGCTAAAGCACACATGCTTGTCGCTGGAGCAGTTTGCATCTCTAATAGCTAGCTACAGAAATTCTTCGAGTCATCTTGGAGGCTTGCTAATTGCCTCTCCTTGATTTTTCTTAAAGCCTATGGACTCAAACATATCATTCACCTGTTCATAATACTTCTTGTTTACCTTTAGTTTTTAAGGTCACCACTTTAGCATATGTGGCTCTGCTGCAGATTAAACTTTGGTTGATCTCACTCTTTATTTTGATATTCAAATTACAAAGACAGCTGAAGTAAACTGTGAACAAAGGGAACTCTCTCCACCAAGAAAACAAAGAATAGACATATTATGGTGTGACATTTATCATGGAGTAACCACCAATGTCCACTGTACGTTTCCACTATGTTGCTGATGGTTACTATGAATGCATTAAATAATGGTGAACTTGTTCTGTAACACACATACAGGCAGAATAAACACTATTCTACTTAAGTATAAAACCAATGTATAAAAAATAGGTTTGACAAGCACCAAAAGCATTACACAACATAGCAACAAAATACAGGAGGCCAATGCATAAATTTGTTGGGCAAACAGAAAGTGCCAAACAGTATTTTAATGACATGCCAGAACCATCACAAGGATGATGAACATTGAATAAATACTATTTTCATAAATCACTAGGTACTAGATAACATGTAAGGCAGGTAGGTAAAAGTTAACCTTGATAGTAAGTGCCTTGAAGACTACTTTAATAAAATACAAAACACCTTAAAGAAAACTGGCAAATATGACACCAAACAATCATGGCTAGTATTCTACAAAATGATATAACAGAAAGCACCTCTTGTGCACACTGCAAGCATGCAACAATGCCAACACTGCTAAGTAGTGTGATGATTAGACAACAAAATTTGAAATTTAATGCATGTTTGCCACAAATCGCTAATACATGCCTAGCATCAAAACAAAGAGTGCCTACTCACAATAACAAACTGGAGTAACAACACAAATATCAATCTGATGTTTAAGTAAGCAGGATGCAGTTGTTTATATGTAAATTCAGAATAAAATTAATGCTTCTTCCAAAAAGGGCACATCATAGCCCACAATATGGGCAATCAATGGTTTTCTGAGCAGGCTCACTTCCTTGAATGGTTGAGAAGATGAAAGTTAAACTACCAACTGGTGTGATAGTGCTGATGACAGTGCACAGGCCAGGCCACTACCTCCAAGCTATGGTTGGCCAAACAGGGTGTTCACATATCCTTGGTAAATGAGGATCTCCAACTGCCCTCTGCTCCTAGCAAGTCACTTCCACTTAGCTACCTCACCATGGCCCTATATCCACATCCATCGCTGCTTATGCATGTCCTCTCGTGGCCAAACAGCCTCTAATCTCCCACTAACAGGCCAGAGATGAACACAGGGAAAATAGAATCGATACAAGAGTAACAGAGAAATTGCACGTGTATGACACAGAAATGACACAGACATATGTCTTATGTTTTATTTGCATTCTCAAAAGAGATAAATGCTGTCACAGAGACACTGACAATGGTAATGTATTCTGTCTGATAAGCAGCTGTAGCAATTCATTGTTCTGCTGCTGTTGTAGTAATAGTAGTTGTTGTAAGGTTAACTGCTGTTTAAACAAGTCCATAAATTGTATCTCTAATATTCGGATGTATCTATTATACAGTGAGTAAGGTCTTCATCACAAATTTAGTAGTGCACCAGAATCCACACTTAAAAGCTGGGATTCATGAGCATGAACAGGGGAACTGCAAACACTGAATGCAAACCCTGGCATCCTCAGTGGACTGCATCAGACAGGGAGCAGAGTACCGGCTGGAGAGATCCAGTAGATTAGAGCACCAGAAGCTGTGGCTCAGTTGCCATTTCAGGCACACTATATGTCATTTTGTGATGCAATATGTGGTGCCTGTCACAGAAAAGGAAACATAACTAGTGTCAGTGCCAATTGCCAAGTACTTCAGTGTTACTACAAGTCATTTGTAAGGTTAACTTTAAAAGCAAACATTTTAGATTAGGCTTTACTGTGACTGTTATTGACATCAAATGGAACAAGTTTGCTGTTATGAGTCATTGTGACTGGAAAGTGTAAACGTAGATTGAATACTATAGACCAGACATCCAAATAGCCACTGCAAATGTAGTCTGCTCATACAAACCAGAGTGTGTGAAGAGCCCTTTAGTGTTCATACAAACCAGACAACAGTATCGTAATGGGAGAAACTCTGCAAGTGCTGTTCGAGAGATTGAAATCGAGCAGCCTACACTGGTGGCTCAACAAAAGTAATTTTTTCCAACCTAGAATCAAGTATCTATGCCATGCTTTAAGCAGGAATGAATTGAAAAGAACAGATGAAAGTATCACTGTCATACTTCACCTTTCTGCCCCTGGAAATCGGAAAGCCATGTAGTCTGCAGTTGGTTAGTTGTTGGAGTTAAAGGGATCAAGTGTGAGCACATCAGTCCCTTCATCTTACAAACAGAAATAATCCTCAGAGAAAAGACACAAAAGCCAAATTCTGGGAAGTCCAGTTGTAACCAAGATACTATAAAACAGAGACAGAATCAAGGAGAAGTAGGAATGGAGCAAGAGGGGGGGAAGGGGGGGGGCGTGAGCTGCTTTATCCAAAATGCAGTTGGAGGTCCGCAGGGCATGGTATGTGGTGAGAGATGCACCTTCTGTGTCCAACCGACACTACCCTGCCATCCATTACCTCAAGAAAATGAGTAGCACAGAGAAGATGATAAAATTTTAAGAAAGTCAAAACATAAAAAACAGCAAACATCAGAGAAGAAGGAGAACAAATAGGTGGGAAGGGTGGAGGCCAGGCCAAACAGCTGAGCACAGACTGCCGTGGGTCCCTTGGGTCAGAGCAGGTGAGGATGTCCCTCAGGTGCTCCATGTGGCCTAAGTGCCCCACCTCATAGAGACAATTAGATACCACCTTCGTAGGTGAAACATAAATCCAGATCAGCCACTTTAATGTCATCCAATAGCACCTGAGGTGAGTCAGGAAGTTTAAGACATTTCTGTAGTCTACTAGGATGTGGGATACTGTCAGGCAGGCACTGCATCAGCAATAAGGTGGGTCATCCACAATCCCTACAGACTGGGCTGGCATCACAAAAGGAAGACATGTGCTTCTTTCATTTAAAGCAATGCATGGGGGAGGGAGGAACATCATTTCATGTCACATTGGTATACCAACAACTTGACCTGTTCAGATCATCCTCAGAGGCCAAAATAAAGACCCTATCGTCCCTTGGCCCACTGTGGACATGACGGACTAAGTGTGCACTCCGTCACTCCGAGTTGGAATGTAGCTCAATGTCAAACTGCAAGAGGAAGCCACATTGGAGAATGATGCCTTGAGCTAAGTTTGGACTATTATGGGGAATGGTAGTCACTGGTATATCACCCAGCTTGTGACAAGCAAGCGATGCCTGTGACTGGGTAGGGAGTGCTGTTTTAAACAAAATTGCCCTACTCTTGATTTTGGAAATGACTGAAACTTCCTCATACTTGTACTCTATATTCTCTACCAAGATTGAAGGCTTTATGGCCAAAAAATAATCCTCATCTGTCCTCGTAAAAATCAGGTATTGGGGGGAGTATTTCTCTGCTCGCTGTATAGCCCCACATTCCTCCCATGGCACAGCCAGGGAAGGAAATATTTTGATGTCATATCTCATTCACTTAATATGGAAGTCATCTGCCATGTTTCCACCCACTCTGAATGAGGGCTCTCTTCATGGGCACACCCAGCCTCTGCAACGGCTAACTGGACAATAACCTGTTGCTCGGAGTCCCCATACCCCAGTAATGATGGGAACATACTCCTTTGCATACATGGGTAAGTTTCAGCTCAGGCAGCCACAGTGCCATGCGTGCTATGTCAGGGGCTAACATTGTGCAAGGACTTGATGACTCCCCGCAACAGGATGACTGCCTTGCTGGGTTTTGGGCATACTACTGCACTGGAAAGGATGAGTGCTAAGGTGGAAAGACACAAAGATTGAACAAACATCACAATGAACAACCTTCCCTGCAGGATAAGCACTTCCTAATGATTTGGGAAAGTGGTGTCAGGTCAACCCAAACAATGGAGACCATACATTTATTAATGAGAAAGTGAAGAGAGTGCGAGAAGTGAAATGGAAAACTAGAGTCTTAAATCACATACCAGGTCCAAGTGGGGCCTGCACCAGAATGACCATCTGATGGAAAAGCAGAGAGGAAAAAGGGATACTGGAAGTACAGGCTTGCAGTGCAGAAAGGAAAATAGTACTGCAAAGGCTGGGGCTCCAGGGCAGCCAAGCACGTATCCTCAGAAGAGTTGTGAGCTGCCAGGCGAGACCTCTAGCCTGTCACAGGTAAAATTAACTATTACACTAAGTTTGAAGGTGGCCATAGTAATGTAACCATTAAACCATCTGTGCAAAAAAGAGATTCAGTCTGTATGGTCAAAAGCATGCCAGAAATCATAACCTCTGTTTAAAAAATGTTAAAATTGTTATATTATTAGCTTCTAACTAAATGTCAGCTACTTGTTTAGTTTTTCCCATGTTCTCTTATAGTTTACTCCTTAAATTTTGTGCAAGTTTATGTATTTATGAGGCACAGTCACACATTCTATTACATGTAGTGATGCAGCAAGATGTTCTCTGTTGGGCCCAAAGTGTAACAGTTCAGGGCTGCTGGTGCTCTGTATAGTGACAACTTTCCTGCCTGGGCAGTATTGGTTCATGGGTAGCTTAGGAGATGGTAGTGGATGGCACTGGTAACTGAAAAGAAATAAATAATGAACATAGACACTTCTTCATTAATTCATTCAACTTGGGCAGCCATCTGAGTGCACCCTCATCTCTGGCATCATTTAGCATTTTCTGGTAAGATTCTATCTGGTAGCAGCAGGTGACAGTGTACAGTTTATTTATTTATATGTATGGCTCACATGCAGTTTAAAAATGCAGGTATATGACATTATATGTGAATAACAAGAATACAAAAATACAATACTACATATAAAACTAACTAAATGTCAGTATCTGAGTTCCTAATCCATATAAGAGCTGTATCATCAGGTTTCCTGAGGTCACTCCAACTCCCCTGAAATGAACACAAGGAGCATTGATCTCTAATGTGCTTGATTGTCTGGTTCGGAGTCCCACAGTCACAAACTAAAGATTCTGTAGCACCCCAATTATAAAGAGGGTCCTTGCCCAGTGTTCAGTTTGACTCATAGTTTTCTGTTGAGTTTTGTGCCAGCAGTGGTACAGTTATACTTTTGGAACTGCTCACGCTCTTCAGTATTTTCAATAAGTTGACAGTTCTGATCCCAAAGGTCTCTCACCCTGGTATTAGTGGCATTTAGCTGTTCCACTAGCTGTAATGGTGGGTTTCTTGAATGGAGTCTATTTCATCGTAGACGTAGTATGTCTCCCTGTATGGGTAATTCCAGGTTCTCCTGTAGCTTCCAGTATTCCCTAAGCAACATCTCACTTCTACAGATTAAGGGTGGATAGATGTTGCTCAGCAGAGGAAGCCAATAAACAGGTGTTGGTCAGATTGTCCCAGTTATTAACTGCATAGTGTGGTACAACTGGACATCAGTGAAGTTGGTGTGACAGCTGTTTAGTCACACTGGGGCACAATTCTCAGTTGCTGAGAAGACCAGTGCAATAGATGAGGTGCACAAGGTATCTGCTGGAGCTCCCCATGTCATTCCACATAATGTTTGAATACTATTGTTATGAGTTTTTATCTTGCATGCTATTGGCTGACATCTTCTTCACAGTCCTCTCCACTGTATCATACCCGACTGGTGCACAGGTGCTTGACTTTACGCCATAGCAATAGCAAAAGTGGTGACAGTGATATTGCAGATGACCTACTCCAAAGTCTTGACACTGCTAAAAGAAGAAAGGCATGGAGTCTTCTGCGTAAGCTTGGCGAAGCCTTCAACAAACCCAGGCAGAAGCCTGGTATTTCAGGTAACCAAATCACTAACCATATAGCTGAAACATGTACATCATCCTGCAACAATCAACATACTTCCAAAATAAAATGAGAACTCACCTCTCTCAGATATCCATGCCCAAACAAATCTAATTTCTCTTCACCATTTACATTGACTGAATTGAAACAATCTAAACATCATAAAGCACCTGATCTGGATAATATAAACCCAAAGTTTCTGATAGACATGGGTTATTATGAAAAATGGTTGGTCTGCTTCTTCTCCAACTTCCTAGATAGTGGATCATTCCCCAACGAGCTAAAGAGAGCAAAAATTTTGAAACCACATAAACCAGATGACCATCCTCAAAGTTTCAAACCAATTTCCCTTTTGAGCTATACTTATAAACCCTTATAGAGACTCATTTATAACAGAATTAGTGGTTTAGTTCTACAACATATCACAGCTGAGTAAGCAGCTTCAGATCACAGAGAAGTTGCTGCAACCAGGTACTGCTCCTAACAACTTTCATAGAAGCTGGTTTCCACGAAAACATGAAGACATCTGTCGTGTTCATAGACCTAATAAAAACAATGTGATGCTGAAAAACTGTAACTCTCATAACACCATGATAAACAATAGATATTTTTGTGTTTACTTGCGAGACAAAGTGAGTAAGGAGAGGATATTAAGCAAGGGCCTCCTACAGGGCTCTGTCTTAGCCCCCATATTACTCAACCTATATAATAACAGGTCAACAAAACTCTGCTACGCAGATAATATTGCTCTTGCTTGTAAAACCAAGAATCTCAGACAAGCAGAGACAATTCTCAATGAATATATATCCTTTGTGAATTCCTATTTTATAAAGTGGTGACTTAAACACAGTACAAGTAAACTGAAGTATGTAAATACCATTTGAACAACAAAAAAGCTAACGTGGAGCCCAGAGCGAAACTTAATGGAAACACTCTCTAGGACAACAATACAACAGCAGCAGCCTCTAGGTGAAGAGAACATAAGCTCCGCTCCCGACTGGTCACAGTCCAGTTCTACCAGTTCTAAAGAAGCATCAAGACCAATGACCTGGATAGAAGCATCCACTGTATTACTTCACTTGTATTGGAATGTTCATACTGAAGGACATTGATTATATTGCATGTCGCCCTTTGTTTGCAACACGTCAGTGTTATTGTCAAAGTTAAGTATTGTCATTGATTCATTTCATAATAAAACTCTTTAATGCGATTTGCTTGAGTTGTTGTCTAGCAATTTGCGAATCAGGTTTCCTAGACTCCCCATCTTTGATGAGTAAGCAGGATACAACATTGGTGATGAATATTCAGAAGAACCCAGAGCCAAGAGCCACCACTGATTCTCTGTTTTCTTTTTGTAGGTTGTTGTGTTTTGCTGGCACCTTAATTCTACTTTGGCTTTTCCTTGCAGGGGTGTGGTCACTTGTTTTAATAGTGTCTCTTATAATGTTTTTGCTAATCCGTTTTTTCAGGTGGGCATTATGGGAATTTTCTTTGCTTTTGTACTTATTTCTATTGCTTTTCTCGTCTCTTTATTGCATTTGCCTCTCCCACAATGAACTACCCACCTCTATGACCACCTGCTCAGGCGCCACAGCAGCAAGTGATAGATGCAATGCAGCTAACACAGATGTTTCAGTTTCAGAGTCAACAAATTACAAAACTACTAAATACAGTACAGCAGTTATTCACCACTCAAGACACCAATACAGTACAGCAGGCACATACAGTTGCCCCAAGTGCCATACCACCTTTTTGCCAGTTTACTGAACAACAAGAGGAATGGCTCAAGTCGTTTTAACAGTTTGAAGCCCAATAATTGCTCACACCATACCAGGTATTGTAAAACTACGTTATATTTTGTCCACAGTAGAAGTGCAGTGTTTCACGTCATTCAGAAATTATTCCCTAATGCCACTCTGAGTGAACTTTCCTATGATCAGGTTGCAGATTCGCTAACTAACTATTATGACCAACAAGTGACTGTGGTGACAGCTAGGTACCAATTCTTTCATTGCAAGAAATGATCAGAACAAACTTATGACAAGTGGGTAACAGATTTGCAGGATATGACGAGGAAATGCAAATTCAAATGTGCTTGTGGTGCTTTATATTCAGATGTGATGTTGCTTGGTGCAATTGTGTAAACTGTAACTGATGTCAAACTTAGAGAACAGATTTTGAAACAGTCCAATCCATCATTTCAACACATAGTGCAAATACTAGATCAGTACAATTCAGAGGCTGTGTTGGCTGATAAATTTAAGCAGCCACAATTTTGTTGGGTCGAGTTGCCCCTTACTCGTGACTGGCCCATTATGCAGTGGCAGCTTGCATTTGTCACACTGTGTAAACAGTCCCCCATTCCACATAAACAACTCTCTCAACAGGCAAACAGAATTAACTCATGCCCTCAGTGCTATTCATGGCACAAATTCCAAGACTGCCCATCCCGACAAGCACAGTGTTAAGCTTGTGGCAAGAAAGGTCATGCACTATCCATATGTTGGCAATGGAACAAACATAAGAATTCTGCCCACTCGCAAAAATCTAGTCACAGGGCCAATGTAATCAATGCAGTGTATCCAAAGCCTGCTGCAGGCATGAGCAAAAATAGCAAGAGAACAGTTTCTTCACTGCTACGCCAGTCCAACAAGCTTTTTGTTTATTTGCAATTTCATGGAGAACATGTGAAATTTCAGTTGCACATCAGTGCCTCTGTTACATTGCTGAATTCTAACACATATGAACTATCAGTTTAATAAGTCACAGTTGCAAAATACTAACGCGAAGTCTTTACAGACGAATGGAAAAACTGGTAGAAGCCGACCTCGGGGAAGATCAGTTTGGATTCTGTAGAAATGGTGGAACATGTGAGGCAATACTGACCCTACGACTTATCTTAGAAGAAAGATTAAGGAAAGGCAAACCTATGTATCTAGCATTTGTAGACTTAGAGAAAGCTTTTGACAATGTTGACTGGAATACTCTCTTTCAAATTCTAAAGGTGGCAGGGCTAAAATACAGGGAGTGAAAGGCTATTTACAATTTGTACAGAAACCACAGGGCAGTTATAAGAGTCGAGGGGCATGAAAGGGAAGCAGTGGTTGGGAAGGGAGTAAGACAGGGTTCTAGCCTCTCCCCGATGCTATTCAATCTGTATATTGAGCAAGCAGTAAAAGAAACAAAAAGAAAAGTTCGGAGTAGATATTAAAATCCATGGAGAAGAAATAAAAACTTTGAGGTTCGCCGATGACATTGTAATTCTGTCAGAGACAGCAAAGGACTTGGAAGAGCAGTTGAACGGAATGGACAGTGTCTTGAAAGGAGGACATAAGATGAACATCAACAAAAGCACAACGAGGATAATGGAATGTGGTCGAATTAAGTCGGGTGATGCTGCTGGAATTAGAATAGGAAATGAGACACTTAAAGTAGTAAAGGAGTTTTGCTATTTGGGGAGCAAAATAACTGATGATGGTTGAAGTAGAGAGGATATAAAATGTAGACTGGCAATGGCAAGGAAAGCGTTTCTGAAGAAGAGAAATTTGTTAACATCGAGTATTGATTTAAGTGTCAGGAAGTCATTTCTGAAAGTATTTGTTTGGAGTGTAGCCATGTGTGGAAGTGAAACATGGATGATAAATAGTTTAGACAAGAAGAGAATAGAAGCTTTCAAAATGTGGTGCTACAGAAGAATGCTGAAGATTAGATGGGTAGATCACATAACTAATGAGGAGGTATTGAATAGAATTGGGGAGAAGAGGAGTTTGTGGCACAACTTGACAAGAAGAAGGGATTGGTTGGTAGGACATGTTCTGAGGTGTCAAGGAATCACCAATTTAGTACTAGAGGGCAGCGTGGAGAGTAAATATTCTTAGAGGGAGACCAAGAGATCAATACACTAAGCAGATTCAGAAGGATGTAGGCTGCAGTAGGTACTGGGAGATGAAGAGGCTTGCACAGGATAGAGTAGCATGGAGAGCTGCATCAAACCTCAACAACAAACAATGAACTGTTAGGCTCCCCATGCCTGTCTAAAACTAGCATGCACCTGATGGCTTCTAATGGACAAGATATTCCCATTCTCAGAGCATGTACTTTGTCTGCTATGTATTGCTCACATACACAAACGGTGACTTTCACTGTGCTACAGTCACACAGTTGTGAGAACATCTTTGGCCTTGATTCTTTTGATTTGTTTGGCTTTCAAATTGAGGACACTGTGTTGTCAGTGACTGAATTTAGTGCAAAAGACAGTGTTTGTAGATTGCTGAAAGAATTACCTGCACTCTTTTCTGAAGGTTTATGCACAGCTAACAAATTTGTTGCACATATTACTATGAAAGACAATGCTCAGCTGAAATTTTGTTGCACCCAAACTGTTCCACTGCATTACAGGACATAGCAGTGGCTGAACCTAAAGAACTGCAAAATTTTGCAGTTATTGTGTCCATATCAACTAGTCAATGGGCAAGTCCACTGCTTTTGCTCCCCAAACCTTCAGGTCACATTCGCCTCTGTGGTGACAATCTACAGTCAACCCACAATCTGTGACTGATACTTATCCATTGCCACACCCAGAGGGTCTCATGGACAGATTAGGCGCTGGTCAATACTTTCCAAAAATTGATTTGTGCGATGCGTATCTTCAAATACCACTATATGAAGAATCTTAAAAGGTGTGTGTTGTGAATACTCTTTTGGGCTTGTTTAAATATGGGTCTTTGCCTTGTAGGAGTGCTTCTGCACCCACTATTTTTCAATGGTACTTGGAACAGCTGACTGCTTAAGTACCAAACTGTTCAAACTATTTGGACAATATTGTCACAGTATGTCGTACACCTGAAGAACACATTGCAAATTTGTGTGTTTTGTTTCATGTGTTATCTGATGCAGGACTAAAATGAGGACTGGACAAATGTGATTTTTTTAAACCTGAGTTGCAGTATCTTGGTCATGTCATAAACAGTCATGGTGTACATCCTTTTCAGTCACGTTTGTTAGCCAATCATGTTTGTTAGCCATACGTGCCTACCCCCATGAACCATGGACCTTGCCGTTGGTGGGGAGGCTTGCGTGCCTCAGCGATACAGATGGCCGTACCGAAGGTGCAACCACAACAGAGGGGTATCTGTTGAGAGGCCAGACATATGTGTGGTTCCTGAAGAGGGGCAGCAGCCTTTTCAGTAGTTGCAGGGGCAACAGTCTGGATGATTGACTGATCTGGCCTTGCAACACTAACCAAAACGGCCTTGCTGTGCTGGTACTGCGAACGGCTGAAAGCAAGGGGAAACTACAGCCATAATTTTTCCCGAGGGCATGCAGCTTTACTGTATGGTTAAATGATGATGGCGTCCTCTTGGGTAAAATATTCTGGAGGTACAATAGTCCCCAATTCGGATATCCGGGCGGGGACTACTCAGGAGGACGTCGTTATCAGGAGAAAGAAAACTGGCGTTCTACGGATCGGAGCATGGAATGTCAGATCCCTTAATCGGCCAGGTACGTTAGAAAACTTAAAAAGGGGAATGGATAGGTTGAAGTTAGATATAGTGGGAATTAGTGAAGTTCGGTGGCAGGAGGAACAAGACTTTTGGTCAGGAGAAATACAGGGTTATAAACACAAAATCAAATAGGGGTAATGTAGGAGTAGGTTTAATAATTAATAAAAAAATAGGAGTGCAGGTAAGCTACTACCAACAGCATAGTGAACGCATTATTGTGGCCAATATAGACATGAAGCCCATGCCTACTACAGTAGTACAAGTTTATATGCCAACTAGCTCTGCAGATGATGAAGAAATGGATGAAATGTATGATGAGATAAAAGAAATTATTCAGGTAGTGAAGGGAGATGAAAATTTGATAGTCATGGGTGACTGGAATTCGAGAGTAGGAAAAGGGAGAGAAGGAAACATAGTGAGTGAATATGGATTAGGGGAGAGAAATGAAAGAGGAAGCCATCTGGTAGAATTTTGCACAGAGCATAAATTAATCATAGCTAACACTTGGTTCATGAATCATAAAAGAAGGTTGTATACATGGAAGAATCCTGGAGATACTAGAAGGTATCAGATAGATTATATAATGGTAAGACAGAGATTTAGGAACCAGGTTTTAAATTGTAAGACATTTCCAGGGGCAGATGTGGACTCTGACCACAATCTATTGGTTATGAACTGTAGATTAAAACTGAAGAAACTGCAAAAAGGTGGGAATTTAAGGAGATGGGACCTGGATAAACTGAAAGAACCAGAGGTTGTACAGAGTTTCAGGGAGAGCATAAGGGAACAATTGACAGGAATGGGGGAAAGAAATACAGTAGAAGAAGAATGGGTAGCTCTGAGGGATGAAGTAGTGAAGGCAGCAGAGGATCAAGTAGGTAAAAAGACGAGGGCTAATAGAAATCCTTGGATAACAGAAGAAAAATAGAATTTAATTGATGAAAGGAGAAAATATATAAACGCAGTAAATGAAGCAGGCAAAAGAGAATACAAACGTCTCAAAAATGAGATCGACAGGAAGTGCAAAATGGCTAAGCAGGGATGGCTAGAGGACAAATGTAAGGATGTAGAGGCTTATCTCACTAGGGGTAAGATAGATACTGCCTACAGGAAAATTAAAGAGACCTTTGGAGAAAAGAGTACCACTTGTATGAATATCAGGAGCTCAGATGGGAACCCAGTTCTAAGCAAAGAAGGGAAAGCAGAAAGGTGGAAGGAGTATATAGAGGGTCTATACAAGGGCAATATTATGGAAATGGATGAGGATGTAGATCAAGATGAAATGGGAGATACGATACTGCGTGAAGAGTTTGACAGAGCACTGAAAGACCTGGGTCGAAACAAGGCCCCGGGAGTAGACAACATTCCATTGGAACTACTGACGGCCTTGGGAGAGCCAGTTCTGACAAAACTCTACCATCTGGTGAGCAAGATGTATGAGACAGGTGAAATACCCTCAGACTTCAAGAAGAATATAATAATTCCAATCCCAAAGAAAGCAGGTGTTGACAGATGTGAAAATTACCGAACTATCAGTTTAATAAGTCACAGCTGCAAAATACTAACGCGAATTCTTTACAGACGAATGGAAAAACTGGTAGAAGTTGACCTCGGCGAAGATCAGTTTGGATTCCGCAGAAATGTTGGAACATGTGAGGCAATACTGACCCTACAACTTATCTCAGAAAATAGATTAAGGAAAGGCAAACCTACATTTCTAGCATTTGTAGACTTAGAGAAAGCTTTTGACAATGTTGACTGGAAGACTCTCTTTCAAATTCTAAAGGTGGCAGGGGTAAAATACAGGGAGCAAAAGGCTATTTACAATTTGTACAGAAACCAGATGGCAGTTATAAGAGTTGAGGAGCATGAAAGGGAATCAGAGGTTGGGAAGGGAGTGAGACAGGGTTGTAGCCTGTCCGCGATGTTATTCAATCTGCATATTGAGCAAGCAGTAAAGGAAACAAAAGGAAAATTTGGAGTAGGTATTAAAGTCCATGGAGAAGAAATAAAAACTTTGAGGTTTGCCGATGACATTGTAATTCTGTCAGAGATGGCAAATGACTTGGAAGAGCAGTTTAACGGAATGGACAGTGTCTTGAAAGGAGGATATAAAATGAACATCAACAAAAGCAAAATGAGGATAATGGAATGTAGTCGAATTAAGTCGGGTGATGCTGAGGGAATTAGATTAGGAAATGAGACACTTAAAGTAGTAAAGGAGTTTTGCTATTTGGGGAGAAAAATAACTGATGATGGTCGAAGTAGAGAGGATATAAAATGTAGACTGGCAATGGCAAGGAAATCGTTTCTGAAGAAGAGAAATTTGTCAACATTGAGTATTGATTTAAGTGTTAGGAAGTCGTTTCTGAAAGTATTTCTATGGAGTGTAGCCATGTATGGAAGTGAAACATGGACGATAAATAGTTTGGACAAGAAGAGAATAGAAGCTTTCAAAATGTGGTGCTACAGAAGAATGCTGAAGATTAGATGGGTAGATCACATAACTAATGAGGATGTATTGAATAGAATTGGGGAGAAGAGGAGTTTGTGGCACAACTTGACAAGAAGAAGGGATCGGTTGGTAGGACATGCTCTGAGGCATCAAGGGATCACAAATTTAGCATTGGAGGGCAGTGTGGAGGGTAAAAATCGCAGAGGGAGACCAAGAGATGAATACACTAAGCAGATTCAGAAAGTACTGGGAGATGAAGAAGCTTGCACAGGATAGAGTAGCATGGAGAGCTGCATCAAACCAGTCTCAGGACTGAAGACAACAACAACAACAACAGCCATACGTGATCTGTCAGTTCCTTACAATGTCAGAGAATTGCAGTCAGTCTTCAGGAAATTTAACTATTATATTCAGTTCTTACTGAATACTGCACAAATTGCAGCTCCATTGCATTGCATGCATTGCAAGAATGTCCCCTTTATTTGGACATTTGAGTACCAAGAACCTTTTCAAAAACTTAAAGATGCATAACTCAGTGATCAATGATTGGTTCACTTTGATCCTGACAAACCTGTTGTGTTTCAAGGTGACACTTCCTCTTACAGAATCAGTGCAGTGCTTTTGCACAGATTTGGTGGTAAAGACAGGCCTATTGATTTTGCATCAAATGTGTTATCCAAAGCTCAGTGTAACTATTCACAAATAGAGAAAGAGGCATTGGCTGTTGTGTATGGTGTCACCAAATTCCAACACTATTTGTATGGCAAAAAATTCTATTTAGTAACAGATCACAAGCCATTGCAGTCCTTGTTTCATCCAATGAAGCCAGTTCCAGTAGGAACTGTCCAAAAATTACCATGATGGTCTTTTTTGTTGTCTCAATGCCAGTACAAGACTGTGTATCATCTGACGACTGACATGATAACGCTGATGCACTATCACGTCTTCCAATTGGCCCTTATACAGGCTTTGACGTTTGTGCTGCATCTTGTTGTCACATTGCTGCTCAGGATTCTGAATTGCTTCAATCCTTTCCTCTGAACAATGGGAAAATTGCACAGGCCACAGAAGCTGATTCAGATTTGAACATTTTGCTAAACTACATTCCCAAATCTTAGCCTCGTTCTTTGCATAGCACATGGATCTCTATAGTGTGCTGATACTCTGCACATTAGCATAGCCTAGCTATACAGAAAGGTTTTATACTTGTTCAAAATGACAATGGACAATCACTTGTGTTGATCCCCAGAACTTTGCAAAAAGCAGTGTTGCATTTACTTCACCAAGGACACTGGATGATTGTTCATACAAAACAGTTAGTGTGTCGACACTGTACTTGGCAGAGTATGGACACCAAAATAGAACAGACGATGTCACAGTGTCACACCTCTGCAGAAAATTAGTCCAGTCCAACACAAAAATTCTCTGCTTGGCCTAAGTGGCAATCACAATGGTAACGTGTGCACATAGACTTTGCGGGGCCTTTTTGGAACACTCGTTGGTTGATTGTGGTAGATGCATATAGCAAGTTTTCTTTCACTGTGCCAATGAACTCGACAATGTCAAGTAGTACAATTCAGTTGTTGTCAAATGAATTTGAAACATTCTGTGAACACAATGGCATACAGCATCTAACAAGTGCACCATTCCCTCCACAGTCAAATGGCAAAGCAGAATGTTTTGTCAGAACCTTCAAGCAGCAGATGGCCAAACTTTGCACTGCACACAACAGGGATCAATAATTGGGACTGCTTCTCACCTCCTATCATCCGCATCCATGAGATGGACCATCGGCGGTGGAATTGCTTTACAGCTGCTGCTATCAGACACTGCTCCACCTGCTCCCCTGACTCAGCATCCATCATTGAAGGAATGTCACAAGTATCTCTTTGCGCTGCATGATATTGTGTTTATGGAGTTTTTAGTGGAGGCAGACAGTGGGCACGAGGCGAGATCCTTCGTTGACTTGGCACATGCATATATCTCATTTCAGGCCCCAACGGATTGCAGCACTGACATCACAATCAACTTTTCCACTGTCATGTGCGTGGTGATCCTTCTGTGTCTCTTCCCCAGATTCATGGATCCTGAGAACAGCTCAGCCACAGCAGCTGTCTGAGGGTATCACAAAACCGTGGCACAATCCGACAATCCAATGGAGATGGAGCCTTCACCTCCTCCGCCTCCTCTCATCCTACTGATGGAGCTGCAACAGCTGACACCTTCTACATACTGCTGTGGGCCTGAGGTGGTGGATGCATATCCTTCTGGTCATTTTCTGGTGGATGTTTCTGCCAGAGCGAAGCCTTATGGTGGGGTAAAACTGCAAGCCTGATGTCTCCTGCAGCCACAGCTTCCGGTCCCTCGGAGCATCCACACTCCTGCCTTCCCCACCATTGTCAAGCTCACTATACAATGATGGTCCATCACTTTGGGGGGGAGGGGGGGGGAGGAGGAATGTCATGGCATAAAGTCAAGCACTAGCACACCAATCGGGAATGACAGAGGGGAGAGGGCTGTGAAGAAGACGTTAGCCAATAGCATGCTGACCAACCCCTATCTAGGACAACAACACAACAGCAGCAGCCTGTAAGTGAAGAGAACATAAGCACCGCTTCTGACTGGTTATGGCCCAGTTCTACAGAAGCATCAAGGCCAGTGACCTGTATAGAAGCATCCACTGTATTACTTCACATGTATTGGAATAGTTAAGCTTAAGGACATTGATTATATTGCATATCACCCTTTGCTTGTGACATCTGTGTTATTGTCAAAGTTAAGTATTTTCATTGATTATTTCATAATAAAACTCTTTAATATGATTTGCTTGAATTATTGTCTAGTAATCTGAGAAGCAGGTTTCCTAGACTCCCCATCTTTGGCGAGTAGGCAGGATACAACAGCTTTATTATTCATAAAGTTGTTCACAATGTTTATTCCACCCTGGTATATATTCCCTTCTGTACCCATGAGCAATAAACTTCTTAGCAGCAGTAAGAACAGACCCAAAAAATCAAAGGTAGCTTTCAGGTTCTGGTGGAATAAAACAGATATTTATCTAGGTGGTCAGCAAAATTCCACCAGTCAGCCCTGCAGAAATTCCAGCTGGGATGCAGTACAGCTCTTGCTATTGGGACATAGAGCCCACAGAGGATTACTGGACTGTGCTGGCTGTGTGGGAAATTAGGTATGACTTCTTTGGATAAAGGCACTGCGTGCCCTCTGCAGTCCCGGGACACAAAGCAGAGATCCGGGTTTTAATTTCTTCGGGATCTGAAAGTTCCCAAATCCTTGGCATCATAAACCAGGTGTAGATTTTCATTTTCATCCCAGTCATTGAGTGCAGTACCACACTCACTGTCATGTGTATGGTTCCAACGATGATGATAGCTATTAAAATCACCAGCAAAAATTGATGGATGGACAGTAATTGGCAAAACATTCAGTGGCCACAGCACATTTGATGGCTTGTAAATATTATTTATAATGGGCTCCTCCACTTGTATCAAGGCATAATAGATCTCATTTTCTGTATTTGTCAAAATGAGGCAAGCGTGCTCAGTATTGCTCCTTGCATAAGTGCCAACAATGACGACACTGTGATATGTAGCACCCACAAGAGTGTAGCCATGGATCCTACCTCTTTTTGGCAGGTCTCCCACACTTGGAGTGTGTTTTCTGGCATAGAACTATATCAATATCATTACCTACAGGGAGTTTAGATAGGTACTCACTTTTAGCTCGCCTAATGCCTTCTATGTTTAAATGGCATACTTGGATTGAAAAGCCAAGTCTTTTAATCAGGTGGTCCTGGAAAGATCCATTTTTTAAGTCTTTTTGATTTTGATTTGTCTGCGTGTTTGTAGCCAGGAAATCCAATATTTGGTTTGGCTGCCAATTGATCCTAACTCATTTAGCATTAGCTGCGGTGCTGGGGTGCATGTGTTGTATTCCGCTGTGGATGTGAGGTACTTTATACCCCACGGTGAATGGTACAGTGTACAGCAAGTAGTGTGCATACACAGTTGGAAAGGTTGTGAAATGAACTGGTACAGCTATCAGCACTCCAGGAGTTGAATGACAGCAGTGACCAAGGCAAGATGCAGCTTTTCTAAGTACAGAAGGCACCCAACAGCATCTTCTCCAGTGTGGCAGGTCATGGCGTTGCCCAGAATCTAACTCTGGACTGAAGGGTGCATAGCAGCAGTGGGTGGCTGGTGGACTCTGACAGCAGACATAATGGTGAGCCATCATGTAGCAGAGGTAGCAGTGTGTGAGCCACAGAGGTCTGGGTCATCAGGGAGTTGTCCTTGGGCAGCAGTACTGGTGGTGACATCATTATGTTGAAGACTCTGAGGCGGCTGCAGCTGACACAGACTGGGCGCAGCTACATTGCCCGTGTGGTTGATGGAGTTGCTCAGCCCAGAAGCATTTAAATGCCACTGCTCCTGGCCAATTTCACAGAATTCATTCTGCTTCTGTGTCACACTGGAATGGTCTGGAACACGGTTAGTGACCAATGTACATTTGCTGCCAAGAGGCAGTGGGACAAATCACAGAAACTCCACGGAGGCTGCTCAATGTCCCAGGTCAGTGGCTTGTGGAAGTTGCAGTACAGAAGTTGGAGCTTCTGCTGAGTTCCTGTGTCAGCAAAAGCATCATACAGTGGTTGATGTTCAGTTCCTCGTTCTCTGTCTTAGGGACTGGCTGTGTCTATTCTGTTACAAGTCCTTCCCCCTAAGAATAATCTGGCCCAGGCTTCTATTGAAAAGTGTGTGCAACATAAGCACTGATTCAGTCACAAATATTTACTCTTTGGTGTGCTCAGCTTCAGCCACAATGACACTATTTACAGTATTTCATAATCACTGAGTCTGCACATCCTACATTTGTACTGTCTTTACTTCAGCTCTTAGTTTCACTCCATTAGCAGCTACATCATTTGGCACAGTGGGAAGGGAATGGGGATCAGGAAGGCATTCTAACCTGTGTGGTATTTGTATGCTAAAATACATTCTCACATTCCTTATCACATACCTCTAATATCTTGAATAAAAGTCTCATATATAATGTTCAGTCATACACTGCATTTACATAAATGTTATTAGGTGCAATCCTGTTCCAACCTTAAGGAAACCAGGCTCTCCCTGACCTATACAAGATTTCTTAGAAAAGTATCTGACCTTTGGCCAGGGGGAAAAATCTAGCTTATGTGGAGCCAGCATTGGACACCTAATCACCCTCAAAGCAGTTGCCCTGGCACTTCACACACTTCTCCCAGCAGTGCCGTCATTTTTGGAACACGCCAAAAAGACTCTTTCGAATTGGAGTATAGCTAGGCTGGCATTGCTGTAATAATGTGCTCTCTTGTCTGTAATCGCGTTCATTTCAGTGGCCTCTTGATTTTGTGGAACAGCCAGACATTGCAGGTGGGTCATATCAGGAGAGTAAGGAACCTGTTGAAGCACAGGAAATTGGTTTTTCATCAAAGAAGTTTGAATCAAGTGTGAGAAGTGTGCTGGAGCATTGTCATGATGGAAGCACCAATTTCCTGTTGACCACAAGTCTGGTCTCTTTCACCACACAGCATCACATAGGCAATGGAGGACATCCCTGTAGTACTCTTTGGTGATTGTACGGCCCTGTGGTGTGTGCTCATGGTGTAGGATACCGCGGGAGTCAAAGAAAGCAGTCAGCATCCCTTTGATGTTGCTTTGCACTTGGCAGGTCTTCTTTGGTCTTGGTGACAAGTAATGCTTCCACTGTGATAACTTGGATTTGGTTTCTAGGTTATTCCTGTACACCCAGTGATTATGGTGCTCATCAAGTCAGGATCACTGTGGAGTCCAGTGTGTCCTGTGAGACTTCAACACGAAGTTGCTTTTGCTCCACCGTAAGCAGCTAATTGCTGACTGGAGCACGAATCCTCTCCAGTGATGTGCAGCTATCTTTAAACCAGTTGTATCACTCCTTAATCTGTGTGATGTCTGCCCCTGGTATCTGAGTGGTCAGCACGATGGAATGTCATACCTAACGGCCCAGGTTTGATTCCCGGCTGGGTTAGAGATATTCTCCGCTCAGCAACTGGGTGTTGTGTTGTCCTTATCATCATCATTTCATCCCTATCAACATGGAAATTGCCAAAGTGGTGTCAACTCAAAAGACTTGCACCAGGCGAATGGTCTGCCTGACGGGAGGCCCTAGCCGCACGGCATTTATTTATTTATCTGTGTGATACTCATACCATCGTCATCGAACGCCATCTGAATCTTCCAAATGGTTTCCAGAAGTGCTGCTGCAGTCATTCTGTCATTTCCCTTGCAGTAAATAACTGGCATGAGCACAATACACCATCTCACTCAACTGCTGCTTGCCAGCAATAGACAGAATGGAATGTACCTTCTTCAAAGTCTCCAAACCATTCCGTTTCTGTCTCCAAAAATGTAATGGACCAGAAGTGACTGCAGAGAAACAAGATTGAAACATAAATATGTCTTTTGTTACATCCATTCAACTTGAGCAGTCATAAGAGTGCTCCCATACCAACTAGTAACAGCAGAGTGGTGTGCATGTGCTGCTCAGAAGGTGGCATACTGAGGTGGTACAGATGGCACATTGGGAGCTGAGTTAACAGTGGTGGCCACTAAAGACACGAGACACGAGGCAAACAGCAGCACTTTTCAACTGCAACATGTCACAGAATTTCCCACAATCTGACTCTGTACCAAATTCTTGAGAGTAGCAGTGAGCATCTACCGAACTGCAGTCAGATGCAATGGCAAGCAGTCCTGTGGATGCAGCAGCCAAGTACTGATGGCCAAGTTCTGGGCACTCAGGAAGTGGTACTTTGAAGCAGCCCAGCAGCAGCAGTAATGGCAGTGACACAGTTATGATGAAGATTGGTTGGTTGGTTGGTTTGGGGAAGGAGACCAGACAGCGAGGTCATCAGTCTCATCGGATTAGGGAAGGATGGGGAAGGAAGTCGGCCGTGCCCTTTGAAAGGAACCATCCCGGCATTTGCCTGGAGCGATTTAGGGAAATCACAGAAAACCTAAATCAGGATGGTCGGACGTGGGATTGAACCGTCGTCCTCCCGAATGCGAGTCCAGTGTCTAACCACTGCACCACCTCGCTCGGTATATGATGAAGACTCTAAGACTGTAGCTGACACAGACTGGACATAGTCCAAAGGAGTTTAAATGCAACAACTCCTGGCTAATTGTGCTGGGTTGCCCCGTGTCAGCTGGAGCCTTGTCCAGTGGCCGATGTCCGGGTTCCTGTTGCTCTGTTTTAGGCACTTTTTGTGACCGTTCCATTACAACTCCTTCCTCTGAGAAGCATCTGGCCCCCAAATTTATATTGTCTGTATTATAAGCACTGATTCAGTTACTAGTATTAACACTGGCAGGCTCTACTTCACTCAGTGAGACTCATTTGCAGTATCTCACAACTACTGAGACCTTATTTTCTCATCTGCACTGTCTTCACTTCAGCTCTCATTTATTCCTGATAGTAGCTACATGATTTCACAAGGTGGGAAGGGAATGGAAATCAGGATGGCATTCTAGACCACTCACTGTTTGTATGCTAAAATACATTCTCATATTACATACTTCTAATAACCTAAATAAAAATACAACTTTCAGTCAAACCCTGTATATACAAGAACAACAGTATGTGCACTTTGGTTCTAACATCAAGGAGCCCAGGCTCAACCCGATGTGTATGATTCTGTTTTCATTGATCTATGTGCATACTGTCCTGTTACCTTTTCACTATGACCTAACAAATAATGAAAGTTATCTACATGTGGAAGGGAGTGAGTGGCAGCATTACTGTTGCCACATTATCAGTTGAAACTTCCTGGCAGATTAGAACTGTGTGCTGGAACGAGACTCGAACTCAGGACCTTTGCCTTTTGCGGGCAAGTGCTCTACCAACTGAGCTACCCAAGCACGACTCACGACTCGTCCTCACAGCTTCACTTCTGCCAGTACCTCGTCTCCTACCTTCCAAACTTTACAGAAGCTCTCCTGTGAACCTTGCAGAACTAGCACTCCTGAAAGAAAGGATATTGCGGAAACATGGCTTAGCCACAGCCTGGGGGATGTTTCTAGAATGAAATTTTCACTCTACAGCGGTGTGCTGATATGAAACTTCCTGGCAGATTAAAACTGTGTGCCGGACCGAGACTCGAACTCGGGACCTTTGCATTTCACGGACGTGTGAGGACGGGTCGTGAGTCATTCTTGGGTAGCTCAGTTGGTAGAGCACTTGCCCGTGAAAGGCAAAGGTCCCGAGTTCGAGTCTCAGTCCGGCACACAGTTTGAATCTGCCAGGAAGTTTCATATCAGCGCACACTCCGCTGTAGAGTGAAAATTTCATTCTAGAAACATTATCAGTTGTATACATGGGGGTTAATACTATATCTCCAATAACACAGTCGATTTTATCTTCTTAACAGAAGTTTTACCCTCACAACGCAGCAATAAATGTGCATAATACATACATACAAGCAGTCCAGTGATCCTGTCACACTGAACTCTATAATAGCATGGGCTTACTTTTTGGGTTACTGTTGCTTTCTAACTGCCCTCCTTGACCACAATACATTTTTGACAAACTCCATAACATTTTACCTAGTACTGATATTTTCTTCAATAATACCAAATTTTACAAACACCACTGGTGGATTTACTGGTGTTATGTGGAATATATCCTGGCAGATGTGTAGCAGTTTAATTGATGTCATCATGTCTAATGATCATCTAACGTTTGTGTGGTGCTTCAACATGTTGCTGCTTTGGGTCAGTGTCTCATAATGTAAAGACAGGAAATCTGAACCACCCAATTCTGTGGCAACTCTCAGACCATGATCTACCTGGTCAGTGCTGTTCTGCCACTGGTTATAGCTTCCTTATTACTGAACTTGATAAATTCATACTATTCACATATTCCACATAATATAAGTCTAATCTGGAACCTCGTCTAACCTGTTACTTGTTGTTGTTGTTGTTGTTGTTGTTGTTGTTGTTGTGGTCTTCAGTCCAGAGACTGGTTTAATGCTGCTCTCCATGCTACTCTATCATGTGCAAGGTTCTTCATCTCACAGTACCTACTGCAACCTACATCCTTCTGAATCTATTTAGTGTATTCATTTCATGGTCTCCCTCTACGATTTTTACCCTCCACGCTGCCCTCCAATACTAAATTGGTGATCCCTTGATGCCTCAGAATATGCCCTATCAACCGATTCCTTCTTTTAGTCCAGTTGTGCCAGAAATTTCTCTTCTCTCCAATTCTATTCAATACCTCCTCATTAGTTATGTGATCTATCCATCTAATCTTCAGCATTCTTCTGTAGCACCACATTTCAAAAGCTTCTATTCTCTTCTCTTCTAAACTATTTATCATCCATGTTTAACTTCCATACCTGGCTACACTCCATACAAATACTTACAGAAACGATTTCCTGATGCTTAAATCTATACTCAATGTTAACAAATTTCTATTCTTCAGAAACGCTTTCCTTGCCATTGCCAGTCTACATTTTATATCCTCTCTACTTCGACCATCATCAGTTATTTTGCTCCCCAAATAGCAAAACTCATTTACTACTTTAAGCATCTCATTTCCTACTGTAATTCCTGCAGCATCACCCGATTTAATTTGACTATATTCCTTTATCCTCATTTTGCTTTTGTTGATTTTCATCTTATATCCTCCTTTCAAGACACTGTCCATTCTGTTCAGCTGCTCTTCCAGGTCCTTTGCTGTCTCTGACAGAATTACAATGTCATCGGCGAACCTCAAAGTTTCTATTTCTTCTCCATGGTCTTTAATTCCTACTCTGATTTTTTTGTTTCCTTTACTGCTTGCTCAATATACAGATTGAAAACATCGGGGATAGGCTACAACCCTGTCTCACTCCATTACCAACCACTGCTTCCCTTTCATGCCCCTCGACTCTTATAACTGCCATCTGGTTTCTGTACAAATTGTAAATAGCCTTTTGCTCCATGTATTTTACCCCTGCCACCTTCAGAATTTGAAAGAGAGTATTCAAGTCTAAATTGTCAGAAGCTTTCTTCAAGTCTACAAATGCTAGAAACGTAGGTTTGCTTTTCCTTAATTTATTTTCCAAGATAAGTCATAGGGTCAGTATTGCCTCACATGTTCCAACATTTCTATGGAATCCAAACTGATCTTCCCCAAGGTCAGCTTCTACCATTTTTTCCATTCGACTGTAAATAATTTGTGTTAGGAATTTGCAGCCGTGGCTTATTAAACTGGTAGTTCAGTAAATTTCACATCTGTCAACACCTCCTTTCTTTGGGATTGGAATTATTATATTCTTCTTGAAGTCTGAGGGTATTTCACCTGTCTCATACATCTTACTCACTAGATGGTAGAGTTTTTTTTGGCCCGGCTCTCCCAAGGCTGTCAGTAGTTCTAATGGAATGTTGTCTACTCCCAGGGCCTTGTTTCGACTCAGGTCTTTCAGTGCTCTGTCAAACTCTTCACGCAATATCATATCTCCCATTTCATTTTCATCTACATCCTCATCCATTTCCATAATATTGTCCTCAAGAACATCGCCATTGTATAGACCCTCTATATACTCGTTCCACCTTTCTGTTTTCCCTTCTTTGCTTAGAACTGGGTTTCCATCAGAGCTCTTGATATTCATACAAGTGGTTCTCTTTTCTCCAACCTTTACTATTTACAGTACTCACTCTACTACAAAATTCCTATTCACAAGAAAAACTTTGGGCTATTTCGGTCTATTCTTGAGTCCTTTTGACACTCATGGTTTCCCATGTCCAAGCCAGGCACGTGCTTGGCACAGCTTTGCATAACCCCCCTGTTTGATCACAGACCCAACAAATTATATCATGAGACTAACAAGGGAGCATTCCCACATGTAAACAAATGGTTGTGATGAAACTTGGCAGGAGGCAAAATAATGCAATACATATTTTTTGTTTGTGTCCAGTTTCACTGTTAATAGGTAAAACACACCCAAAAGTTAAATTGGCATTATAGGTTTGGAAGGAATACCTTTAAAATGATGATATATGAAAAATGTTTTTCATGTTAAAGTTGATATGTAATTGCCATTCTTGAAAACTGTATAAACAATGACGTAATAAAACTTCCTGGCAGATTACAACTGCGTGCCGAACTGAGACTCGAACTTGGAAACTTTGCCTTTCGCAAGTTTGAAATTTTGCAAACTACCCAACTGCCAGTAATTAATTTTGAAAAATTGAAAATTATAGAAGCTTTCAAGCTGCACACACACAAATGTGTAGTAAAACTGGTTCCTGAAATACCATTTTTGGAAAATAAACTGCACACAATGTGTTGTTAGTGCATTAAAACGTCTAGACATTCATTATTATTTTCATTACTTATTTTACTTATATTTGAATGTTTTAAATTATTATTTTATGTTTGACTCCCATTTTTTGTTTTGTTTCTTAGTTTACTGTTTCAAATACATGTATTATGTTAATTGAAAATATTAAGTAACTCGTTATTATGATAAATAATCATTACAATAGTAATAATTTTTAAAGAAATGCTTCTTTATGCTATACACTAAAATGAATAAAATTTCTTCACATAATATACACAGTGGAGAACACAATATAAAACAAAATTCAGCAGGGTTTCAAATTGGCACAGGTTATCCTCTAAATATCCTGATTTGTATCAAGCATATTTCAATACATTCATAAGCCTAGTTGATGAGATTTAATTATTGACCTCAAATAGAGATAGATATCATAATCAACAGAACTAGTTCTGAAAGTCTTATCACAAAGTTCTTCCAACATTGAAAGCCACATATGTCCCAAGGCTATACCTGTGCTGTCGAGCACTTCGGGATAATCACATGGACAAGTTCCTTGTCCTCAGATACAGTGCTCTACATGGTCCTGCCCAGAGAATCTAACAATAAGAGAGATTTTTCTTCCTCACTGGGAAAGAAAACGTCTTTCAAATATTTTTTTTACTGGGTCATTCTTTGGTTTATCAGATTTCTGTGCTGTCTCAATGACATTTGGGACTTCAAAAAGAGATTCTCAAATTCTTGCACCAAACTCACAGTTAGTCTCAAAACAATGACAAGTGTGAAGAAACCATCTTGTACCTGATGATGAGAAATTTGTTCATCTGGTGATCCCAAAGGGCTCGACAGCACAGGTGGAGCAGTGGGATGTACACGGTTTTTGAAGTTGGAAAAACTTTAAGAGAAGATTATCAGTTATGGTTCTGTTCAATGATTGTGATGGCAGTCTCCACTTGAGAAACAACATAATCAAGCTGCAGTTGCTAGCACATTATCAATTCTTTTTGCCAAAGCTTACCAATCTATTGAAATATGCCAGATAAGAGTCAGGATATTTAGAGAATCGCTAATGCCAGTTTGATATCTTGCTGAGTTTTTAATAATACAGAGTCTCACAGTGGTGACACTGAATAAAAAGTTCTTGGGTTTCCAACCACATCAAGTAATTAAAATTTCATGAGCATTTGGCCAAGCACTCCTTGACCATTATCAAGTGATATGACTGCCAATGAACTGTTTGTACGCCACTTATATGCATTAGGTGCTGGATGTGATGTCACTGGTGTGTGCAGTATCACCGTACATGGACATACATTGACTCATCATTTCATGCGTCCATTTCAACTGCATGATCGCTTGATGCCATGCTGTGCTGAGCTGCAGGCCACCATCTCAATTTATGATGTTATTGGTGATTTTTATTTCAATGGCATCTTTACTTACACAATCCCAGAAGCCATTTGTGTGAGTCATGATGGATGTTACATAAAACTTTATCCAGTGTATGTTTTTTGAACCAAGCTCAGCTAAAGCAGATTCCTCAGGGTAGCATAGGCAATAAAACCTCTCATGCTCCTTCCTGTGTTGTTCAATAGTGCCTACTGTTTGTCTGACATAAGAATGGCCGCACTTGCAAGGTATCTTGTAGATCCCGGGTTTTCTGAGACATGTTGCAGCTTGAAAAGGTCTCAGTAATTGATGGATTTTTGTCAGAGACAAGAAGATCAATCTGATCTTGTGTCATTTCAGCAGGTGGCTTATCTTGCCCAACACAGAGCCACAGAACGGTAAGAAAACAAGTTTCTTTTCCTGCTCCTCATTGGTGGTCTCGTTGTGAGTCTTGCATGAAATCACTTCATTTATTTGATGGACGTTATAGCAGTTGTTCCTGAAGACCTTGCATAGGTGCTCAGCTTATGGGACAGGTTATCAGCGTCTGATATCATTCTTGCACGTTGCACCAATGTTTGTAAAATATGGCTGATAGCGAGCAAATCGATCTTAAGGCCTCCGACAAAGATCCGTCAATTGACGCAGCAGGTCTCAGAACACCTGGGGTCTACAAGATACCTTGCGAGTGTGGCTAGTCTTACGTTAGATGAACAGTACTCACTGTGGAACAATGCAGGAAGGGGCATGAGAGGTATTATCACCTACACTACCCCAAGAAATCTGCTTTAGCTGAGCATGCTTTAGAAAGCAGACACTGGATAAAATCTGATGGAAAGTCCATCGTGGCTCGCACAAACGGCTTCTGGAATTGTGTAATTAATGAAGCCATTGAAATAAAAATCACCACTAACACCCTAAATACAGATGCTGGCCTGCAGCTCAGCACGGTATGGGATCCACCAGTCATGTGGTTGAAGCGGACACATCGAATGCTGAGTCAACGTATGCCCATATATGGTGATGAGGCAGACATCAGTGATGTCACAACCAGCAGCTATTGCATATAAGTGACGTACCAACAGCTCACTGGCAGCCATATCACTTGACAATGGCCAAGGAGTGCTTGGCCGAAACCTCATGCAGTTTTAATTACTTGACACAGTTAGAAACACAAGGACTTTTTATTCACTGCTAAGTTTTGTTTTATATTGTGTTCTCTGTTGTGCATATCATGTGAAACATTATGTTCATTTTTTGTGCATAGTGTAAAAAAAGTTACATTTTAAGAATTTCTTTACAGATAATCATTACAGTAATGTTTTTGCTGAATATTAATGAGCTGTTATTTTCAATTAACAAAATACCCATGTGTTGTTGTTGTTGTTGTGGTCTTCAGTCCTGAGACTGGTTTGATGCAGCTCTCCATGCTACTCTATCCTGTGCAAGTTTCTTCATCTCCCAGTACCTACTGCAACCAACATCCTTCTGAATCTGCTTAATGTATTCATCTCTTGGTCTCCCTCTACAATTTTTACCCTCCACGCTCCCCCCAATCCAAAATTTGTGATCCCTTGATGCCTCAGAACATGTCCTACCAACCGGTCCCTTCTTCTCATCAAGTTGTGCCACAAACTCCTCTTCTCCCCAATTCTGTTCAATACCTCCTCATTAGTTATGTGATCTACCCATCTAATCTTCAGCATTCTTCTGTAGCACCACATTTCAAAAGCTTTGGATAACACATTTGATGCAAAATCAATAGGCCTGTCTTTACCACCAAATCTGTGCAAAAGCACTGCACTTATTCTGTAAGAGGAAGTGTCACCTTGAAACACAACAGGTTTGTCAGGATCAAAGTGAACCAATCATTGATCACTGAGTTATGCATCTTTAAGTTTTTGAAAAGGTTCTTGGTACTCAAATGTCCAAATAAAGGGGACATTCTTGCAATGCATGCAATGCAATGGAGCTGCAATTTGTGCAGTATTCAGTAAGAACTGAATATAATAGTTAAATTTCCTGAAGACTGACTGCAATTCTCTGACATTGTAAGGAACTGGCAGATCACGTATGGCTGTTGTTGTTGTTGTGGTCTTCAGTCCTGAGACTGGTTGATGCAGCTCTCCATGCTACTCTATCCTGTGCAAGTTTCTTCATCTCCCAGTACCTACTGCAACCAACATCCTTCTGAATCTGCTTAATGTATTCATCTCTTGGTCTCCCTCTACAATTTTTACCCTCCACGCTCCCCCCAATCCAAAATTTGTGATCCCTTGATGCCTCAGAACATGTCCTACCAACCGGTCCCTTCTTCTCATCAAGTTGTGCCACAAACTCCTCTTCTCCCCAATTCTGTTCAATACCTCCTCATTAGTTATGTGATCTACCCATCTAATCTTCAGCATTCTTCTGTAGCACCACATTTCAAAAGCTTCTATTCTCTTCCTGTCCAAACTATTCATCGTCCATGTTTCACTTCCATACATGGCTACACTCCATACAAATACTTTCAGAAACGACTTACTGACATTTAAATCTATACTCGATGTTAAAAAATTTCTCTTCTTCAGAAACGCTTTCCTTGCCATTGCCAGTCTACATTTTATATCTTCTCTACTTCGACCATCATCAGTTATTTTGCTCCCCAAATAGCAAAACTCCTTTACTACTGTAAGTGTCTCATTTCCTAATCTAATTCCCTCAGCATCACCCGACTTAATTCGACTACATTCCATTATCCTCGTTTTGCTTTTGTTGATGTTCATCTTATATCCTCCTTTCAAGACACTGTCCATTCCATTCAACTGATCTTCCAAGTCCTTTGCTGTCTCTGACAGAATTACAATGTCATCGGCGAACCTCAAAGTTTTAATTTCTTCTCCATGAAGGTAGTGAAGGGAGACGAAAATTTAATAGTCATGGGTGACTGGAATTCGAGTGTAGGAAAAGGGAGAGAAGGAGGTAGGTGAATATGGATTGGGGGTAAGAAATGAAAGAGGAAGCCGTCTGGTAGAATTTTGCACAGAACATAACATAATCATAGCTAACACTTGGTTCAAGAATCATAAAAGAAGGTTGTATACATGTAAGAATCCCGGAGATACTATAAGGTATCAGATAGATTACATAATGGTAAGACAGAGATTTAGGAACCAGGTTTTAAATTGTAAGACATTTCCAGGGGCAGATGTGGATTCTGTCCACAAACTATTGCTTATGAACTGCAGATTAAAATTGAAGAAACTGAAAAAAATGGGAATTTAAGGAGATGGTTCCTGGATAAACTGAAAGAACCAGAGGTTGTACAGAGTTTCAGGGAGAGCATAAGGGAAAAATTGACAGGAATGGGGGAAAGAAATACAGTAGAAGAGGAATGGGTAGCTTTGAGGGATGAAATAGTGAAGGCAGCGGAGGATCAAATAGGTAAAAAGATGAGGGCTGGTAGAAACCCTTGGGTAACAGAAGAAGTATTGAATTTAATTGATGAAAGAAGAATATATAAAAACGCAGTAAATGAAGCTGGCAAAAAGGAATACATACGTCTCAAAAATGAGATCGACAGGAAGTGCAAAATGGCTAAGCAGGGATGGCTAGAGGACAAATGTAAGGATGTAGAGACTTATCTCACTAGGGGTAAGATAGATACTGCCTACAGGAAAATTAAAGAGACCTTTGGAGAAAAGAGAACCACTTGTATGAATATCAGGAACTCAGGTGGGAACCCAGTTCTAAGCAAAGAAGGGAAAGCAGAAAGATGGAAGGAGTATATAGAGGGTCTATACAAGGGTGATGTACTTGAGGACAATATTATATAAATGGAAGAGAATGTAGATGAAGATGAAATGGGAGATATGATACTGCGTGAAGAGTTTGACAGAGCACTGAAAGACCTGAGCCGAAACAAGGCGCCGGGAGTAGACAACATTCCACTAGAACTACTGACAGCCTTGGGAGAGCCAGTCCTGACAAAACTCTACCATCTGGTGAGCAAGATGTATGAGACAGGCGAAATACCCTCAGACTTCAAGAAGAATATAATAATTCCAATCCCAAAGAAAGCAGGTGTTGACAGATGTGAAAATTAACGAACTATCAGTTTAATAAGTCACAGCTGCAAAATACTAACACGAATTCTTTACAGACGAATGGAAAAACTGGTGGAAGCCGACATCGGGGAAGATCAGTTTGGATTCCATAGAAATATTGGAACACATGAGGCAATACTGACCTTGCGACTTATCTTAGAAGAAAGATTAAGGAAAGGCAAACCTACGTTTCTAGCATTTGTAGACTTAGAGAAAGCTTTTGACAATGTTGACGGGATACTCTCTTCCAAATTCTAAAGGTGGCAGGGGTAAAATACAGGGAGCGAAACGCTATTTACAATTTGTACAGAAACCAGATGGCAGTTATAAGAGTCGAGGGGCATGAAAGGGAAGCAGCGGTTGGGAAGGGAGTGAGACAGGGTTTTAGCCTCTCCCCAATGTTATTCAATCTGTATATTGAGCAAGCAGTAAAGGAAACAAAAGAAAAATTCAGAGTAGGTATATGTGGAATGGAAAAAAGACATGTACATAAAATGTAAAATAACAGTTTAAAACATGAAACAACAATATTATGAGAAAGGTAGAGTTCTACTCACCATAAAGATGGCACATTAAACCGCAGACAGGCTTGATGAAAAGACTGTTACTTGTAAGCTTTTGGCCAAGGCCTGCTTCAGAAGAGAGAAACACACACATTTGCTAACGCAAACACAACTTACAAATACATTACCAGTACCTCTGATCACTCTCACCAGACTGCAACAGGAACACATTGAATGGGACTAACAAACCGCCGCTTGGAAAGGAAGTGGCAAGGATGGCAATGTATGGCTGGGGAAAGAGGAATTAGTGCATACATGGCCAAACTGCAACAGATATGCATTGAATGGGAGCAGGAAAGGGAGAGATAGCAGGGTGTGGGTGGGGGAAGAGGAAACCGCACTGTCTGATGGAGAATGCAGGCAGTAGAGGCGGCAGGACAGGGTTGACTGGTGCAGTATCAGGTGGTTGTGGGGGAGGGACAGGTTGGGGGGTGGGGGGTGGGGGGTGGGGGGGGGGACTGGAAGTGGAAAGGAGAGAAGCAGAGAAGGAGAGAAGACTGGTGGATGTGCCAGCACAGAGCAGCTCACAATGAGGGAGAGAGGAGCCAAATTGTGCAGAGGTGACAGGACAGAGGGGATGGAAACAGTTGGGTGTAGGGTGTGGAGATAGTAGGTTGCCATAGCTTGAGGCTGGATGATTTAGGGAGTGTAGAATATGTTGTAAGGATAACTCCTGTCTGCATAGCTCAGAAAAGCTATTTGTGGAGGAGAGGTTCCAGATGACACAGGTGCTGAAATAGCCACTGAAATCAAGTATGTTATGTACAGCTGTATGTTATCCCATAGGGTGCTCCACTTTGCTATTGGTCACATTTTGGCAGCGGCTGTTCATCCTCGTAGATAGCTCGTTGGTAGTCATACCACTACAAAAAGTTGAACAATGCCTCCAGCAGAGATGATGTATAACATGGCTCCTTCACAGATGGCCCGGCCTCTGATGGAGTGGGATAAGCCTGTGACTGGACTGGAATAGGAAGAGCTCGGTGGGTAAATTGGGCAAACCTTGCACCTAGATCCTTCATAGTGATATGATCTCTCTAGGCTGCTGTGGAGGTTCCGCAGGCTGTGGAATGCCACTTTAGCAGGGGTGGGAAAGATCTTGGTTAGATATCCCTAATCTGAGGGCATGCTGATGGATAATCATAGCCCTAATGAAGAATGTGGTTCAGTTGTTCCAGACCAAGGTGATATTCGATGGTGAGGAGGGCGCTCCATAGTAGCTGGTTCTTGGGGTTAGTGGGAAGATTGGGGCAGGGGGGGGGGGGGGGGGGAAAGCTGAGGATATGGCACAGGAAATTTATTTGTGAAGGCCTTTGTGAGACCTGCAGCATACTGGACATGGCAGCTCCCATCACTGCAGATACGCTATACCCATGTGACCAGAGTAAATTTACTTACTTACTCCTTGGCACTACAGCCCATGTAGGGCCTTGGCTTTATGGACAAACTCCACCCACTCTTCTCTGCTGGCTGCCTTGGCTCTTCATCTTCTAAGTCCCATTCTTCTCAAGTCCTCCACATTGTCTAGCCATATGGTCCTTGATCTGCTCCTTTTACAGTGTCCACCTGGTTTTCCTTTGAAAACTTTCTTGATTGTGCTGCTATCCACGATTCTTTCTATACGTCCCAACCAATGTAGTCTATTACTCTTTATTTCTGTCATGATATCTGGTTTGTTGTACAATTCTCTGATCTCTTTATTATTTTTGATTTGCCAAAACCCTCTATCATCCACTAGCCTGAAGATTTTCCTAAGTATCTTCCTTTCCCATCTCCGCAACAATTCCTCATCATTTTGCATCATTGTCCATGTCTCCAAACCATACATCACCATAGGTCTCACTACTGTACAATACACAATCAGCTTCAGATTCCTACTAAGGATTCTTGCTTTACATACTTTAATCAGTGAGAAGTACCTCCTGTTACGAGCTGTCATCCTTGCATGTATAACTTCACTCTTGTCATTACTCTCAGAGTTACTAGTGACCCAAGATACTTAAAGCTCTGACAGTGTCAAAATTCTTTCCCATTCAAAGTCATGATTCTTTCTCCTTCACTACACCTTTTCCATCTCCACTCCATATCTTTCTAATTTTTCAAGCTTTTCTTCCAGGTCCTGTTTCCTCCTGGATAACAAATCAGTATCATTTGCATATGCAAGATCTTGTGTCACTCTGTTAAATCGTGTTCCCCCAGATTGCCGCTTTGTGTCTTTTGCATTACCCTCTCCAAGGGAACATTAAACATAATAGTGGAGAGCACATCACCCTGTCACAATCCTTTATTAACTTCAAACACCTTTGATAAAGTTCCCTCAACCTTTACTTTACATTCTGTTCTTCTCAGAGCCATTTGGACCAGTCTTAGTAGTTTTCTGGGTACTCCTGTGTCTTGAATTGCCTTCCAAAGTTGATCCCTTTTGACACTGTTATGAGATTGTTTGAAATCAATGAACAGCTGGTGGACATTGATGTTATAACATCTGTCTGATGGTAAAAATTTGATTTGTAATGGATCTATTAGTTCTGAAACCACATTGGTAGTCTCCTAGATACTCTTCTACATATGTACTGAGTCAACTCATCATGATTTTTCCGAATACTTTATATACAATACAAAGCAAAGCAATTCCTCTATAATTCACACTGTCAGCTTTGTGATGTTTCTTACAGAGTTCAGACAGAGTATACCTGTATTCCACTGCTCTGGCTTTTTTTCCCGCCACATTTCCATTACAATTTCATCTAAAACCTTTATTAGTGTTTATCCACCATATTTTATCACTTCTGCTGTAATATTGTCTTCTCCTGGAGCTTTATTGTTTTTAAGAATCTTGATACTAACTTTAACTTCTTCCAGTGTAAGTTCCTCAACAGTTTCCTGGTACTCCCCTCTGTTTACTTCCTGCTCCACCTCTTCTACCATAGCAGCATCTACTTCACATTTGTTTTCTGATTCTGTATTCAATAACTCATTAAAATACTCCACCCATCTGTCTAGAATCTGATCTTTTCACTCAATCAAATTTCCCTCCTTATCTTTACAGAAAACTGTTCTAGGCTGCAGTACTTTCCTTATATCTTTTACCAGCATATAGAATTTCCTTGTTCCTGAGCAGCCTTTTTCTTCTCTTCTACTTCATCAATTCACCACTTTTCAAATTCTCTCTTTTTCTTCCTACATTCCTTATCTGCTTCATTTCTCTTCTACTGGTATTCTTCTACAGTAATTCTTGTTCGTCTCTACAGCATTCTTTTTCTTGCCTCATTCCTTTCTTCTATCTTCCTCCTACAATCTTCATCAAAGACCAGAATAAATAGAAGGGGTTTTCTGGGGTGGAAGGGATGACAGCTGTCAAAATAGAGGTACTGTTGGTGAGTTTAATGTCGACAGAGGTGTGGATGGAGCCACCGTCAGAGAGTAGGAGGCCAGCATCCAGGAATGTGGTACACTGGGTTGAGCAGAACGAAGTGATGTGGATGGGAGAGAAGGTGGGTGAGGGTGTGGTGGAATGACGATAGAGTGTCCTGACCTTGGGTTCGGGTCATGAAGTTTCGGAATGAACCTGAACCAGAGCAGGGGTTTGTGGATTTGGAGGGCTAGGAAGGTTTTCTCTAACTGGTACATAAACAGGCTGGCATAAGAGGGTGTTATGCAGGTGCCTAAGGCTGTGCATCAGATTTTTTTATATACCTTCCCTTCAAAGGAGATGTAGTTGTGTATTAGAATACAGTTAATAAGACATGTGTGGAATGAGGTACTGAATTTGGAGCCAGAAGAACATTGGGAAACATAGTGTTCAATAGTGTCAAGGTCATGAGCATAAGGGATGTTGCTGTATTTGGACGCAGCATCAACAGTGACTAGTAAGGATCTAGGTGCTAAAAGCTTGAGGATAGTGGAGTGTCAGTGAAGGAAGTGGTTTTTATCTTTGATATACGAGGCTATATTTTGGGCAATAAGTTGGAGGTGTAGATGACTGAGGGCCAAACTTGTTTCAGTGGGTGCTATATCGCCCATGGGGAGATGCTTGATAAGAAATAATAAGACACAGGTAAGCAAGAAAAGGGTGTATTATGACCACAGTAGGGAAAACACTTCTCAATAAAAAATAATACAACTTCTCAGACACTAACGGACATATGCCTGGAACACACAGTGAATAAACGTGGTGGGACATGAAGACTATGCCACTGACAATCCCTAATGACGGAGGCTGAGCATTTGGTGTAGTTGGCCAACAGGTATGTCTTGGGATATTACTGGAAAGGCATAAATCCCATTTTGGTGGCCTCTGACTTGGCTTTTAATGATGCGTTGCTAAGAGCTGGCTTACGAATTGGCTCAGAACTCCATTGGAGCAACCTGTCATGTTGGCTTGTGCCACCTTATATTGGGGCACAGAAGAATTTGTGCCAACCCAGTTCTGCAGACATGACATTCTGCGTGGCATGGTGGAGCAAATAGCTCCTTGGCATGGAGCATCACTTGTCCTGCTATCTGTCACTCTTGTTGTGATCAACGCAGTCTGGGAGGCAGTGCCTTGTACATACATAAACCTGTGATGCTTCAGTGTCTAAGATGTTACTGATCCCTTTAGGCAGTTGGGTTTGTAGATTTTGAGGAGCATGTAGAAGGTGGATGTGTGGGGTGTCAGGAGAGATGAGGGAAATGGATTCAGGGAAAAGGGTTATAGAAAGGCCCTAAAGCTTTAAGTGGGGATTGAAGAATATGTTGGACTTCTGGGATGGGATCACCCTGGCAGAGGTTAAAGGTAGAGGTGTCAGCCAAATGGCAGATGCCTTCTACCAAGTAATCCCTGAGATTCATAACAACAGTGTGGAGCCTTTGTCTGCAAGTTCAAAATGGCTCTGATATGGGACTCAACTGCTGAGGTCATTAGTCCCCTAGAACTTAGAACTAGTTAAACCTAACTAACCTAAGGACATCACAAACATCCATGCCCGAGGCAGGATTCGAACCTGCGACCGTAGCGGTCTTGCGGTTCCAGACTGCAGCGCCTTTAACCGCACGGCCACTTCGGCCGGCTGTCTGCAAGTAGGAAGCCTTTGTCTGCAATTATGATGACAAGTTCAGGACCTGTTTTCAGGTTGTGTATGGCTGTTCTTTCTTCTGCTGAAAGGTTGGTGTTATTAGGAAGGGTCCCAGACAAGGATTGTGAGCCGAAGTTGGAGGTAAATAATTCCTGGAAGGTGCCCATGTGGTGGTTAAGTGGGAGGGGAGCAGGTTCGTAGCTGGATGGTGGTGTGAACTAGGAGAGCCAGGATTCAATGTTGGGATTAGGCTGGCTTTGGCTGAAAGGACTGGTGGCAAAGAAGTGTTTCCATTGTAGGTCTCTGATTAGTAGAAAGTAGTTAAATTGAGGTGCAGGGCTGAACGTGAGCCCTGGTTTGATTACTGGTTTGAAAGATGGCGGCGTATATGAATGTAGTGGCAAATCGCTCCGTGAATATCGGTAAATTACCATCAGTGAATTGTATGCTATGTGCAAAAAAAGTGATAAAAGGTGTTAAAATATGTGTAGTGGCGCATAAATGGTATCATTCTTGTTGTTTCGTGGAAGCAAATCTCGGTCAACATAGGCCTACATGTGACTGTGGAACTGAGTGCAACGGTCTTGAAACTGCATTTGAAATGTGCAACGCTGGACTCGAAATAAGTGTGAGGGAAGAACTGCAAAGTGACTTAAGTAAAGCTAGACAATATGCAGAAATGCTGAAAAGTTTGATCGACTATATGGACCTTCCCACAGATACGCAAACAGGCAAACGAGAGTGTTTATATACTAGGCCTAAGAAAATCTCTCGACCTGTCTTAAATACCAATGTTTTTCGTGTTCCACTAATGAATAAATACGATACAGCTCAGAATCACGGACAAAAAATCTCAGTGTAACAGGTAACTGCTCGGAAAGATCTGTTGAACAAAAAAGTGCCAGCAGAAACACATTACCATCAAATACTATTAAACGAAAAAATCGTGTGAGAGCAACTTGTAATAAAACTGAACACGAGACAAAAAAGGAAACAGAGAAGAAGAAGGAAGAAATATACATATTATCGACGAGTCATGGCAAGGGACTGGCTACAATCATGTCTGATATGCAGTCCGAATATAAAGTGATTAGAATTTCGAAACCTGGTGCTCCTCTACGAGAAGTGCTGAAAAACTGTGAAAGTTCCGTGAAAAGCGACGTCAACTGTGTCATAATCGGAGGGGGAAACGATGTCTATAAAAATGAAAGCAGCCTTGCTGTAAGAACACTGAAAGAATCGCTAGGAAAAATTTCACAGGCGAAGGTATTTGTTGTAAACATTCCCTACAGACACGACTTAACGGAAGACTCGTGTGTAAACAAAGAAATCATCGCGACAAATCGGAAATTCAGGAAGATTTGTAGCGGTTTTGTGCACACAACTTTCATTGAAGCAACGAGTTCAGTAAGAGAGCATTTTACTAGACATGGACTGCACAGAAACAACCTAGGCAAGAAAGTGCTGGCCAAAGAAATTCTCCAGGTGATAAAGACAGCAGGAGTGGGTGCCTATGTAAAAATAGCACTACCTGCAACAGGTGCCGGCCGCGGTGGTCTAGCGGTTCTAGGCGCGCAGTCCGGAACCGCGCGACTGCTACGGTCGCAGGTTCGAATCCTACCTCGGGCATCGATGTGTGTGATGTCCTTAGGTTAGTTAGGTTTAAGTAGTTCTAAGTTCTAGGGGACTGATGACCACAGATGTTAAGTCCCATAGTGCTCAGAACCATTTGAACCATTTTTTTTTTTTTTTTTGCAACAGGTTTTCTGCCAATGACAACAGAAAAGAAAAGTGCACCAACAGCATATGAGGAAGAAACATCTGCAGATACACCCTATGATGAAAAAATTACAACTGTGCAAACATTTAAAGCGTCACAGTCACCAGTGGCATTATCAGTAGCAGCAGTGGAAAAGGAAGTAACAGTAGCATCAACAGCAGAAGTTTCACCAGCAACAGTAACTATAGTGCCTCTAAAAGGAGAAATGAGAATTGCAGCAGGAGAAGCAGCATCAAGTGTTACGTGTAGACGGAAAACAGCACCTCCTGTCCGTCTAAATGATTTTTTAGTGGAAGGCAGCAAGATGAAGCAGCCCAGGAGATAAGTAGTGTAACAAATTTCACAACACCTCACCAAAACGTTCAATCTCAAATAAACAACAATTATGATCTTAAAATTTGCTATCTGAATGTTCAAGGACTAATAGATAAAGAATTTATTGTAAACAGTTTTGGACTAGATAACAAATTTGATATTTTCTGTCTGAGTGAACATTGGGTTACTGAGAGTGTACTTACAGTTGTCAAACTTGATAACTATAATGTAGCAAATAGTTACTGTAGAAAACTGCATATAAGAGGTGGTGTGGCAATATATATTAATCAGTCATTCAGCTGCTCCATTGTTAAGTTGGACCTAGATTATTTATGTGAGGAACAGAACTTTGAAGCCACTGGTATAGTTATGGACAGTCTTAAGTTAGTAATAGTATCCCTTTACAGGTCACCTAAGGGTATCATCAATGTATTTCTAGAAAAATTGGACATGCTGTTAGATGTACTAAGAGGAACCAGATGGTTGCATTATGACATAGTAATTGGTGGAGACCTGAATGCAGATTTTGATATAACAACACATAAACGTACTGTGACTGAGTTGAAAAACCTTTTAAGACAGTGCAATTTGCACTCAATCAATAACAGGTCCACAAGAGATAAAGCATGTCTTGATAATATTTTTGTCAACTTTAAAACTACAGAAGAATCATGTGCTGTTACAGCGTTTCCATTTTCAGATCATGACTCTGTATCTTTAAACTATACAAGTAGGTTCTGTATTGATAATAGTAATATTCCTAAGCCTGTCCCAAAAGTTATAATCACCAGGCCTGTCACAGATGACAAAATTGTTCAGCTCTGTAAGTCCCTTGCTGAGAGAGACTGGTTCAACCAATGTCATGGTGACACAAGTTATAGTCTTAGTGCTGATTTGTCAGGGAAACTATTATTTGAGAGATTTTTTAAAACATTTCTGACGCAATTTAATGACAATATCCCCATAAAGAAATGCAAATTAACTGACAAAGGCTTTACAAACAGGGCTACAAACAGACAAAATTCATGGTTCACTAAACAATTATCAAGTATGAAAAACCAAGTTATGGTGTTGCACAATATATGTAGCAATCAGAAAACAGAACATGCCAGATTAGCCTATATAAAATGCAGGAATGAGTATAAAAAAGCCATCGTGGAAGCCAAAAAAGCACATAATTTCAATACCATTGATAATTCCACAAATAAGTGCAAAGCTGCATGGAAATTAATAAATGGCGTTGCTAAAGATGTAAGAAGCAAAAAAATTAATATAAGTCCCCAAAAATTCAATGATTTCTTTATTAAATCTGTTGAAAATGTAGGAAATACTATAATCAAACCTGATATCAATTCATCAGAGTTACTTTCTAAAAATGTTTGCAGAACACCAACAGACACAGGTACGTTTATGTTCTCCGAGGTCTCACCTAGTCATGTCCTAAGCATTGTAAAACGGATGAAATCTTCAGACAGTGTAGATATATACGACATATCCTGTAATTTACTAAAGAAAGTAATAGACTATATTGTGTACCCCTTAACATCCTGTATAAATAAATGCATATCTGAAGGATATTTTCCCGAAGAACTCAAAGTGGCTAGGGTAATTCCAATATATAAAAAGGGAGATATGGACTCACCTTGCAGTTACAGACCAATCTCCATAGTCCCAGCTTTTTCTAAAATACTGGAATGTGTAATTTACCAACAGCTATCTGTCTATTTTGAAAAATTAGGAATAATTAGTGAATCTCAGTATGGTTTTAGGAAAAAGTTGTCTACTGTGGATGCTATAGACTTTGTAGTCAAATACTTACATCAAGTGTTTGAGGATAAGGGCTATGCTCAACTCACATTGTGTGATCTAAGCAAAGCTTTTGACTGTGTAAAGCATAAGCCACTCCTAGAAAAACTGGAATTCTATGGCATTAGACATAACAGCCTTAAATTAATAAAATCATATCTTCAGAATCGTAAGCAAGTTGTTTGTGTAGGGAGAGAAATGTCGAGTATAGAGCAAGTCAAGGTAGGTGTTCCGCAGGGATCTGTGCTGGGCCCCTTTTTGTTCCTGATAATGATAAATGATCTGCCGTCATTTATCAAGTCCACCACTGTGTTGTATGCAGATGATACAACATTTCTTCATGCTAGTGAGGATTTCAATAGCCTTAAAACTTGTGCAGCAAAGACAATTGACCAAGCATCCTATTGGTTCAAGGCAAATGGATTCCTGCTGAATGAAAACAAAACACAGCAGATGGTCTGTAGTCTTAGAGACAAGCTTCTGTCAGATGATCCAAGTTATATCAAATTTTTGGGGGTATACATTGATGATAAATTATCTTGGGGTCAACATGTACAATATATTAGTGGTAAATTGTCTAGAGTTATTTACCTGTTAAGGCGACTTATGGATTGTGTTCCTGAAAAATATGTTAGAACATCCTATTTTTCATTCTTTCAGAGTATAATAACATATGGAATTATTTTGTGGGGGAACTCTAGCTGTGTACATGACATATTAATACTGCAAAAAAAAGCTATTAGGATAATTACTGGTTCTGCATATAAAGCACACTGTAAACCATTGTTCTGTGAACAGAAAATCATGACTGTTATAAACTTGTACATATACTATGTTCTAATTTATACGAAGAAGAAATTACCAGAAACAGAAACCAGAGAAAATGTACACAGCCACAATACAAGGAGGAATAGGTGCCTCTATATTCCTTACCACAGGTTGTCAAAGTCACTCAACAGCTACGAAATCATGGGGTACAAATTATTTAATAAACTTCCTCAATCTGTTCAAGAATTACCTGAACAATTATTCAAACAAACAATTCATGACTGGCTAGTCCTCCACCCATTCTATGACATAAGAGAATTTATCAACTGTAATATAATACTATAATGTTAACAAGAAACCTGTTGTTTCTTTCAAACTATTAATTGTATTTTAGTATGTATATGACGTTGTCTATTGCTGTAATGGCCGAATGACAATAAAATTATTATTATTATTATTATTATTATTATGGATAGAACTGAGACTTCTGTGTGACTGACGATTTTGGTGGGAAGGTTTTCAACAGTTCTGGAATTGTTTCGTCTCTGGATTTAGTGGAGTATGGGAAAGGGGATTATGGGGATGTGGAAAGGTCGGCTAGTCAGGGTCTGTGTGCTATCAGAGGTTGATAAGGAGGAACACTATGGGCAGGATAGAGGTTGGATAGTGCTGCCTCAAGGCGGTAGTAGGATGTCAGCAGGTTGGATAAGTTATAGTGGTGGTGTCTGGAATGTTCTTCTAGAGTGCAAGGGATTCGATTTCAGAGATGTGATGTCTATAGTGGGGATTGCACAATAGCAATATCTTGCAGAGGGAGAACAGGTGGGTCTGGGATGCCTGTGCCCTGGAGATGTGTTTTTGTAAGACCAAGTTGGTGAGGGACAAAAACTGGTGGTACCTTTAAAGGTGAAATTGTGAAAGGAGTGTGTGGATCCATTGAAAGGAGTTTTTACAGTTAGGTGGATGGGAGGAGGGGGGGGGGTTGATTCTTTGGTTGGGCAGCATTTATGGAACCAAATGTGGGACTGGGTTTTACCCAGAGAAAGGGTACTTTTCTGAACTAATGGAGAAAGTGTTGTGTCGGCAGACTTGCCAACACTACGCACACTAATTGAAAGAGGCGGCCAAGATGCACGCGCTAACTCACGAAGGATGGAGTGAGGTCTGAAACAGGATACGTTATGAATGCTATAAAGAAAAGTACGTAGCTTCTCGAATACTTAACTTTAATCCATCCTCTGTATACATCGTTCTTGATGAGACATCTGGAGATTGTGGCGATACAAGTGAGGCTCTTTAGATACATGCAATGTTACAAATGGCGCCTTGCTAGGTCGTAGCCATTAACTTAGCTGAAGGCTATTCTGTCTCTCGGCAAATGAGAGAAAGGCTTCGTCAGTGTAGTCGCTAGCAAAGTCGTCATACAACTGGGGCGAGTGCTAGTCCGTCTCTCGAGACCTGCCGTGTGGTGGCGCTCGGTCTGCGATCACTCACAGTGGCGACACGCGGGTCCGACATGTACTAATGGACCGCGGCCGATTTAAGCTACCACCTAGCAAGTGTGGTGTCTGGCGGTGACACCACAGAAAGATGGAGCAGGATTCCATCGTGGCAGTGATGGCATTGCAAATGGGCAAATAAAGATGTTAGGTCGTTGTGAGGGGAGCTGGATAAGATGAAAAGACGCATAAAAATACGTGTAGGCACCTGTTAATACGTTAAAATGCGTAAAAATACAAATGCGCATAAATATGTACAAGAAAGTGGGAAAAAGGTCAGAATGGGTGAAGTATTGAGCAAAGCGTGTGTTAGACTAAGGGAAGAGCTGGAGGGGGAATTGCTCAGACCCACATCTTCGTGTGGCACAGGTAAGTGCTGAAACTAAAACACGAAAATACAGGAGAATGGCGCAGTAAATGTGATTAACAGAACACTTTAACTTGTAATTATCGGTGGGGAGAAATTGGGGGGTGAGATGTTAAACAAACGACTCACGCGGGTACGGTGGTATCCTGAAGCGTGTGTTGTTTGAAAGGTGATGAAGAAACCCAGGATGGAAGAGAAGGACCAGACACTGAGTAGAGCAATGTTTTAGAGAAAAATAACAAACGAAAACATCACTGGGTTGTAGGATGGGACAAAGGCTGTTAGGCAAAATCAAACAGTGGAAAGTCCAGGTTGGAACATCTCCATAAAAAGGATAGACTGCTATTTATCATACAGATTTCAAGCTGATTTTCATATAGTCATGATGAAAAGACTTTACATATACAGTAATCTGTCAGTCAAAGCCTTCTTCAGGAAAGAAAAACGTACACACATTCACAGAAGCAAGCACACCTCCCGCACAGTCGAGGGAGGATGCGTGCGTTAGCAATTCATACCTGCGGAAACCCATTTTTAGGCAACAGCCACAGCCATGCAAGTAGAGTTGTATGTTGTGGATCATTACCTGTGTGAACATATTGCCCTCAGAAATACCTATATCATTCACACTTCTGGAATGTGAGGTGTTTTTAGGATGTTTATTGTAAACTTTGCGGTAAATAATTCCACCAATAAAACAAAAATCCCACTACACAATTTGTACATGCCGCTAGACAAGTACACTATCTGATCAAAAGTGTCTGGACACTTGGCTGAAATGACTTACAAGTTTATGGCGCCCTCCATCAGTAATCCTGGAATTCAATATGGTGTTGGCCCACCCTTAGCCTTGATGACAGCTTGCAGTCTCGCAGGCATACGTTCAATCAGGTGCTGGAAGGTTTCTTGGGGAATGGCAGCCCATTCTTCATGGAGTGCTACACTGAGGAGAGGTATCGATGTCGGTCGGTGAGGCCTGGCACGAAGTCGGCGTTCCAAAACATCCCAAAGGTGTTCTGTAGGATTCATGTCAGGGCTCTGTGCAGGCCAGTCCATTACAGGGACTTTATTGTCGTGTAACAACTCCGCCACAGATCGTGCATTATGAACAGGTGCTTGATCATGTTGAAAGATGCAATCGCCATCCCCAAATTGCTCTTCAACCGTGGGAAGCAAGAAGATGCTTAAAACATCAATGTAGGCCTGTGCGGTGATAGTGCCACGCAAAACAACAAGGGGTGAAAAACCCCTCCATGAAAAACATGACCACACCCTAACACCACCCCCTCCGAATTTTACTGTGTTCGCCACACCCACACCCTGCCATCAGATCGCCACATTGTGTTCCGTGATTCATAACTCCAAACAACGTTTTTCCACTGTTCAGTCGTCCAATGTTTATGCTTCTTACACCAAGTGAGGCGTCGTTTAGCATTTACCGGCTTATGAGCAGCCATTCGACCATGAAATCCAAGTTTTCTCACCTCCCACCTAACTTTCATAGTACTTGCAGTGGATCCTGATGCAGTTTGGAATTTCTGTGTGACGGTCTGGACATATGTCGGCCTATTGCACATTACGACTCTCTTCAACTCTTGGCGGTCTCTGTCAGTCAACAGATGATGTGGGCCTGTACGCTTTCGCGCTGTACGCGTCCCTTCACGTTTCCTCTTCACTATCACATCGAAAACAGTGGACCTAGGGATGTTTAGGAATGTGTCCGTGAGTTCCGCAGAATGTCCCATTCTGCTCTCTGACGATGTGTAACGACTACTGAGGTCGCTGATATAGAGAACCTGGCAGTAGGTGGCAGCACAATACACCTAATATGAAAAGCGTATGATTTTGGGGGTGTCCGGATACTTTTGATCACATAGTGTACTTGACCCTCTCCCCCCACATTTTCCTCAGGCTGTTATATTTCTCTTTTCAAGTTCACAATTCTTTTATTCCTTTGTACTGTCACTCATCCATTTGACTTCAACAGGTGAAATCGACTCTCGTCAGTAAATACAACCTTCCTCCGAAAATAGGCCCATCGGAGTTATGTTCTCATGCGAATGCAGTCTTCATTGTGCTGACAGGTCTACCATTTCCTGGAAAGATTTTCCTTTTAGAAACAACCTGATGCAGGTTTCTCTCTCTTTTTTAGTAGTTTGGCGACCTATACTCCTTAAACATCATGCAGCGGCTTTGAAAAACATAGAGGGAACTATCTGGATGAAGGAAGGAAGGGGGGAGGTGCGTCCGTCAATATGGCAGCATAACGGGGACCTTGTTTAACACCAACTGGCGCATGATTTTTAATGATCTGCATCTGTTCCCAAATTATGCAACATATGAACTCAAATAGCGTTTTATTTCTAAATTTAGGTATTAACTAACGTAAGGAAAATAATTATGTCTGACCTATATTTTGTATGATTATGCTTGTTATGTTCTATGCGCAGATGAATACTAATTAGTGAGGGCAGATGAATACTAATTAGTCACTTTACGCCTCGTCTATCACTGAGGAGTATATAGATGACGCATGTTATTATAACAGAGGTCTGTTTCAATTATACCATCTGTGGGTGTATTTGTGACAATGTACAGTCGGTGACAGAATTTGCGAGACCCCTCGCCTCATTGTTATGATGAACTGCACGGCTTTACTGTCTGTTAACACAACATAACATGCAAGGGAGACGAGGCGCTACCGACTTATTTCTACAGCTGGAAGTCAAAGATATCCGAAAATTGTCACACTATTTTAGATAACGTGGGAATCGCCAGAAACAACACGCTGTTCAGATCCCGCTGTAAACTGAAGGTTCCTTTCCCCGGTTGGATATCTGAGGTATGAGTAGGTTAGGGACACACGAGTCGCCGAAATGGTGATCAACAGAAAATAATAACACAGGCTACTGAGCCACACGAAATTATTATTATTATTTAGATACATAATTAAGTTTGTGCGGAAATCTCGGAGCGTGAGTCCTCTCGCACTTGTCCAGAGTTTATGTGGGACTGCAAAGCTTCCTCCAAAAGCTGACGATACATTTGTTTCGGTCCGCCGACAGCTATTTCTGTGACTTTCTCACCTCAAAACAATAACAATCTCTTACTAGAGATGTGTTACGGTCTGACTGATCTGTGCTTGTAACTAAATCAACGGTGAATTCAGAAATTATGGTGGATGTTTGAAGTTGAAAGGACGTTGCTGCTTTCAGTAATTCATCAAACATAACTTTGTCATTGGCGCTGATGTATTTAGTGACACGGCACTGTTGAGTTCTGTTTTGCCTCTTGAATGAATCCCACCAGCTGTTTGACTTCAAAACTTTCTGACAGCAATGAGTCTGCTGCACCAATCGCCCATTTAAATAATACTAACCACATGTCCATTTCTTCTAGCTAGCCTATAAACGATCGAACACCCACGAATCGGTCATTTTATACACTCCTGGAAATGGAAAAAAGAACACATTGACACCGGTGTGTCAGACCCACCATACTTGCTCCGGACACTGCGAGAGGGCTGTACAAGCAATGATCACACGCACGGCACAGCGGACACACCAGGAACCGCGGTGTTGGCCGTCGAATGGCGCTAGCTGCGCAGCATTTGTGCACCGCCGCCGTCAGTGTCAGCCAGTTTGCCGTGGCATACGGAGCTCCATCGCAGTCTTTAACACTGGTAGCATGCCGCGACAGCGTGGACGTGAACCGTATGTGCAGTTGACGGACTTTGAGCGAGGGCGTATAGTGGGCATGCGGGAGGCCGGGTGGACGTACCGCCGAATTGCTCAACACGTGGGGCGTGAGGTCTCCACAGTACATCGATGTTGTCGCCAGTGGTCGGCGGAAGGTGCACGTGCCCGTCGACCTGGGACCGGACCGCAGCGACGCACGGATGCACGCCAAGACCGTAGGATCCTACGCAGTGCCGTAGGGGACCGCACCGCCACTTCCCAGCAAAGGGACACTGTTGCTCCTGGGGTATCGGCGAGGACCATTCGCAACCGTCTCCATGAAGCTGGGCTACGGTCCCGCACACCGTTAGGCCGTCTTCCGCTCACGCCCCAACATCGTGCAGCCCGCCTCCAGTGGTGTCGCGACAGGCGTGAATGGAGGGACGAATGGAGACGTGTCGTCTTCAGCGATGAGAATCGCTTCTGCCTTGGTGCCAATGATGGTCGTATGCGTGTTTGGCGCCGTGCAGGTGAGCGCCACAATCAGGACTGCATACGACCGAGGCACACAGGGCCAACACCCGGCATCATGGTGTGGGGAGCGATCTCCTACACTGGCCGTACACCACTGGTGATCGTCGAGGGGACACTGAATAGTGCACGGTACATCCAAACCGTCATCGAACCCATCGTTCTACCATTCCTAGACCGGCAAGGGAATTTGCTGTTCCAACAGGACAATGCACGTCCGCATGTATCCCGTGCCACCCAACGTGCTCTAGAAGGTGTAAGTCAACTACCCTGGCCAGCAAGATCTCCGGATCTGTCCCCCATTGAGCATGTTTGGGACTGGATGAAGCGTCGTCTCACGCGGTCTGCACGTCCAGCACGAACGCTGGTCCAACTGAGGCGCCAGGTGGAAATGGCATGGCAAGCCGTTCCACAGGACTACATCCAGCATCTCTACGATCGTCTCCATGGGAGAATAGCAGCCTGCATTGCTGCGAAAGGTGGATATACACTGTACTAGTGCCGACATTGTGCATGCTCTGTTGCCTGTGTCTATGTGCCTGTGGTTCTGTCAGTGTGATCATGTGATGTATCTGACCCCAGGAATGTGTCAATAAAGTTTCCCCTTCCTGGGACAATGAATTCACGGTGTTCTTATTTCAATTTCCAGGAGTGTATTTACATCGAGTCAGTGTTCTGCTTTTCACTTGGATCCTCATTCGCGATGTATTAACACTTCTAAAAAAACTGTTGCTAACAATATTTGTTTGGCTGCAAGAAGTCAGTAACAAATTTGATCCTTGAGTACAACATGTAAACCAGTCAGTGGAACGGCATCATAACGTGTATGCAAGAGCCACAAAATCTGGCAGCTCACAAAAGATACCCATCTTCAGTTTTTGGAGAAAATTTTGTGACCTTACACAAAAATGAAGCTGTTTCTGTAGATTATTGAGTCATGGGATGGGGAAAGCTTATCCCTCCTTATGCGATGACCTGGTTGTCGATGGAATCGAAATATCGAATTGTTCATTAAAAGCAATTCTACCGAAGTGCATGCCGTTCTGTCAACCCTACGATGTATATTTTTACTGAGAGGTGAAGAATTACATTCGCCCATTACAAAAGTGGCCTATTCTCATCACACAAAAAACGAAAATCACAAGTAGAAGCGATGAAATTAATAGAATATGTGCTTGGATTCATAAGCTATTGCAGGCTCCAGCTATCGAGAAAATGCTTTGCCACAAAATTATAGCCAGATCGCGAGCTATTTAGAAAGTTAACGAAGTTGCTTTTCGTGATGATATTCATATTAAAGACTATGACTACGGCATATGTGTCTTCATACCTTTTGCACATTGCTGGTGGTGCTTGGATTCTTTTATGCTTTGAAAGTTTTACTGTAGAGAGCACCCTGGAGAATACACTTGTTCTCTTTAAGTATAAAAGTAAAACTCAAAGCGAAGACTAATATATTAGAATCCATACGTTTTTCTTTTTCAGTTAAATAAGGTTCTATAAGATTTGTGAAAATAAAAAAAACTAATTTTAATAAAGCCCGCCCACTTAGCCATGCAGTCTAATGCACTGCTTTCAGAGTGGTAAGGCATGCCGGTCCCTGGCACGAATCCGCCCAGCGAATTAGTGTCGAAGTCCGATGTGCCAGCCAGTCTGTGGACGGTTTTTAAGGCGGTTTTCCATCAGAGTCGGCGAATGCGGGCTGGTTCCCCTTATTCCACCTCAGTTACACACTATGTCGACGATTGCTGCGCAAACACTTTCTACATGTATGCGTACCCCATAATTACTCTACTGTGCAAACACTGGGGCTACACTCATCCAGTGTTCTAGTGTGAGATGTTCCTGGGGGTGGGGGGGTCCACTGGGAGCCGAACTGCGCAATAAGTGGGGTTTGGTGTGGGGTGGCGATGGGGTGAGTGGACTGCTGTAGCCTGTTGTGGGGTTGTAAACCACTGAGGTCTATGGCAGGGATGAAGCCTCTCCATCGTTTCTAGGTCCCCAGTTCCATACAACACAATTTTAATAATATTTGAAATGCTTATTTATTTTGTAAGAAATTCCATTGTATTTTCTGATGTCACAAAAATAATGATGTCACATACTTGCCTGACAACAAAAGGAAATAACAACAACATAAGATTAGATTTGAACATGGAGGGCAAAATTCGAAACTGTGTTGTTATTTGGTACTCTACTATCTTTCTTGGTATAGCATCATGTGTACGAACTGATGCAATGACTTCCAGACTTTGTCATTTTCTGAGAAACTATTGAGTGTTGGCACCTAAGGCAAAATAAGTATCCATTCAAACAAATTTCGGGCTTGGAGACGGTCTCCATTTAATTCATTGCACGATATTTCGACTGGGCACTTGCCAGTCATCTTCCAATTAGCCATGAAAGATTGACGAAGACGTGCTCTGTTCCGCCCTATACAGTGCACTACGAGTGTTCCTCACATGCATCAAAATTCAAGTTGACAGTTGGACCACACTCGACAGTGGCAACGCCCTCGCTTGTGGAACCACGGAACTCAGCTGTCCTCTATGTTACCACTCACTGCAGTCGACTAGAACCTGCAATGCTTATGGGCCCCAAACGTCGATCTTAAGAAACTAATGTACTACCGAAATTAATCACTACATCATGCATCCCTCAAGATTACTGTGATGTAATTAGGCTTGTCAAAGTAAGATGAAACTGTACCGATTCTGTGGAATCCGACAGTTTCATTTCCTTTAATTTGTGGAGTTTTTTATTCTCCCTTTCTGACTCTCTTCCTGAAACTACATAGTTTCTGAACTTTTCGATGAAACTGTAAGATGCTAGTTGGTGGTTGCATCGCACTGGGACTGGGATGGCGACAGTCTTGGAGGATGCACATTCCCACTGACACCTCGAGTTACTAAAGTGTTTGAAAAGACTCAAAGGGATCTTCAGTCACATGTATTTGGCATTTGTTAGCTGTGTAGGGGCAATTTGAAAACGGAAATAGTTACAGAAGGAATGATTTTGGTTTCATCTCCAAACGTCTGATACATATTTCAACAATCTGATTTCATCTAAATTCGTTGCCTTACCAGTGCTTAAATTTTTCGTGTTATTTCACGATGACGAAAAAGTGACATGTTAAGTCGCCATGACAATTTGTCCTCTTGGTTTTACCATATTTATGTGACTTTTTAGTTAAGCAAGAGCCTGTGAGCAACTGTTTCAGGAGACAAGTTGATACATGGAGTGACTATTTTGAAATCATTATTGAACCTTTCCAATAGTCTCCAAGATAAAATGAAATTATAGTTAGCATAGGCTGCTGAGTCAGATCCAGCCACAAGTGCTGTAATATTTAAAACAGCAGTTTGTGTTGGGAATTACACAGTGGTAATTCGCATATGAACAGCAAGAAATAAATTGAGAGTAAAATGCGCCAACTGTGAACTACTGCATAGAAATTCCGTCCCACACTCTCCTAGGGTATGTTAGCTCTTGTCAGTCTTACACTATCCGAAAATTGAAAGTAATAGAAATGTTCTTTTTTTTAATGGTGTTCGTATGCCACTTTCAATATGTACTATAAAGTCATACAAAGTACTGAATGTTGACATTCTGGAGTTTTTACACACATCAAAATGGTCCTCACATCAAATTATTTGAATTTAATTTCCGTTTCTTTCGAAATGAGGGCCTGTTTAGAGAACTAGGGATACTAACTACTGCTTCCCAATATATTTATTCCTTAATGAAATTTGTCATTAAAAATATATCACTTTTTCAAACCAACAGCTCAATTCATAAAATCAATACTAGAAATAAGAATAATCTTCACAAGGATTTAAAGTCACTTAGTCTTGAACAAAAAGGTGTGCATTATTCAGGAACACACATTTTCAATAACTTGCCAGCAGCCATAAAAGGCTTAACAACGAATGAAATTCAGTTTAAGAGAAGCCTAAAGGATTTATTGGTGGCCAACTCCTTCTACTCCATTGATGAATTTCTCAGTAAAACCAACTGATATATATATATATATATATATATATATATATATATATATATATATATATATATTCCACAGGTCTGCTTGTGTCTGTATATGTGTGGATGGATATGTGTGTGTGTGTGCGAGTGTATACCCCTCCTTTTTTCCCCTAAGGTAAGTCTTTCCGCTCCCAGGATTGGAATGACTCCTTACCCTCTCCCTTAAAACCCACATCCTTTCGTCTTTCCCTCTCCTTCCCTCTTTTCTGACGAAGCAGCCATTGGTTGCGAAAGCTAGAATTTTGTGTGTATGTTTGTGTGTCTATCGACCTGCCAGCGCTTTTGTTTGGTAAGTCTCATCATCTTTGTTTATATATATATATATATATATATATATATATATATATATATATATATATATATATATATATATATATATATATTATTATGTGCGATTGGACCCATACGGATCTCGCAAAGCTTTTCCAATTCAATTTTTTAATTCTCCAAACTTCTCTCATTCTTTCCCCATGAATTCTCTTTCTTTCCTCTGTCCATTTTGTCCCCTGTCTCTTGCAAACTTCATTCTCGGGTTGTACTTTCCAACTATTGATTTTTTGCCTGTATACATTTCTGTTTATAACTTCTGAAGAATTTATTTGTGCATTTGCTAGATCTGTTTTGGTTTCTTTTATCCAGGGTATGGTTTTCAATTTTTCAATGTATATTAAAATTTTGTGGGAGAGTCTGGGTGTTGGGAGTCTGTGGATATGACCGTAAAATTTTAGTCTTCTTTTCCGGATGTCTGCGGCGAGGTTAGATAATTTTTCTGTAGTTTTCCGAGACTGTAACCTGTATCCATCTTCAGTTCTTTTTGGGCCAAGAATCTTTCTGATAATTTTGCGTTCCTCTTTCAGGATGCCTTCCAGGTCACCTTTTCTATGGAGTGTGAGTGTTTCGCTGGCATATAGTGCTTCGGGCTTGATTACTGTATTGTAGTGTCGTATTTTTGAGTGAATGGAGAGACACTTTTTATTGTAGATGTTGTGGGTTTTCCAGTATGCTCTTTTCAGTTTTTGCAGTCGAACTTTTTGTGCAGTTTTCTCTCCCCCTGTGGGTTCTAGGACCTCGCCCAAGTATTTAAAGAATGGAACTCTCTCAATTTGTCCATATTTTGTAGTCAGTTTTTGAGTTTCAAATTTTGAGCAGATGAATTTGGTTTTTTGGAAGGAAATTTGTAGCCCAACTTTTTCGGTGCATTCTTTGAGAATGTCTATCTGTTTAATTGCTGTGGTCTCGTTTTCTGCTAGAATGGCCACGTCATCTGCAAATGCCAAGCATTAAATTTTTAAATACCATCTTTCGATCTTCCTAGTTGTATAGGCTTCCAGTAATTTTGATTCTTCAGTTCTTTTTCCCATTCTCGGATGACTTTGTCTAAGGCAAGGTTGAAGAGGAGTGGAGACAAGCCGTCACCTTGTCTGACGCCGGTTTTGATCAGGAAGGGCTCTGATATTTCACTCAGGAATTTTATCTTAGAAGTTGTGTTTGTGAGCGTTTCTTTGATAAGGTTTAGGGTTTTCGGATCGAGTCCTAGCTCCTCAAGGATAATAAAGAGAGATTGCCTATCGATTGAATCATAAGCCTTTGCGAAATCAACAAAGGAACAAATGATCGGACTGTTTCTGACTGCTTTGTATTTTAGTGTTGTCTTCAAATTGAAAATTTGTTCTGCACAGGATCGGTGAGGGCGAAAGCCAGCTTGGTATTCACCAATACTGTGTTCGAGTTGTTCTTGTGTTCGTTGAAGAAGACAAGCTGAGAGGATTTTATAAGTGACTTGGAGAAGGGAGATTCCTCTATAGTTGTTTATATCTGCCATGTCTCCCTTTTTATGCAGTGGATGAATTAGGGCGCATTTCCAATCTTCTGGTAGTTTTTCTGTCTGCCAAATGTCTGTGATGATTTGAGTGAGTTCTTTGAGGGAATTTGGTCCAAGATTTTTAAGTAGTTCTGCCATGATATTATCTTCTCCGGATGCCTTGTTGTTTTTCAGTCTATGAATATGTCTTTGGATCTCCTCTAGTGTAGGTGGTGGGGATTCTGGATTTGTGTAGACAGCAGTTTCTTGAGGGAATCTTGAAGAAGGTTCAGGGCAATTGAGGAGTCCGGAAAAGTATCTTGCCAGCTCCTCACAATTTTCCCGATTTGTGAGCGCTAGTTTTCCATCTGGTTTTCTGAAACATAGATTTCGTGAGCCGTATCCATTGATTCTCCCAGCAAAGGTCTTATAGAAGTCTCGTACATTATAGTTACGGAAATTTTCTTCAATAGACTCACACTGTTCCTTGAGGTACTTTCTCTTGACTTGTCTGATTGTTTTTGCCACTTGTCTTCTGGTGTTGTGGAAGTGATCTAGATTTTCTGGGGATTTTTTGCTGTTATACTTCAGAAAGGCTTTCTTTCTTTCTTCCAGCGCTTTTTCACATCCAGAGTCCCACCAGAGGTGTTTTGTGTTCTTTTTCAATGGGATCAGTTCTTTTGCCTTCTTTGTAATTTTTGTTCGAAATTTTTCCCAAGAGTCAGCCGGTTCCTTTTCCCACTCCTCCTTCAGATTGGTTTCTTTGATTGTTCATGTGTCAAATTTCATCATGTGTGTTTTCTTCGGATATATATATATATATATATATATATATATATATATATATATATATATATATATATATATATATGTTGTTGTGGTCTTCAGTCCTGAGACTGGTTTGATGCAGCTCTCCATGCTACTCTATCCTGTGCAAGCTTCTTCATCTCCCAGTACCTACTGCAACCTACATCCTTCTGAATCTGCTTAGTGTATTCATCTCTTGGTCTCCCTCTACGATTTTTCCCCTCCACGCTGCCCTCCAATGCTAAATTTGTGATCCCTTGATGCCTCAAAACATGTCCTACCAACCGATCCCTCCTTCTACTCAAGTTGTGCCACAAACTTCTCTTCTCCCCAATCCTATTCAATACCTCCTCATTAGTTACGTGATCTACCCACCTTATCTTCAGCATTCTTCTGTAGCACCACATTTCGAAAGCTTCTATTCTCTTCTTGTCCAAACTGGTTATCGTCCATGTTTCACTTCCATACATGGCTACACTCCATACAAATACTTTCAGAAACGACTTCCTGACACTTAAATCTATACTCGATGTTAACAAATTTCTCTTCTTCAGAAACGATTTCCTTGCCATTGCCAGTCTACATTTTATATCCTCTCTACTTCGACCATCATCAGTTATTTTACTCCCTAAATAGCAAAACTCCTTTACTACTTTAAGTGTCTCATTTCCTAATCTAATCCCCTCAGCATCACCCGATTTAATTTGACTACATTCCATTATCCTCGTTTTGCTTTTGTTGATGTTCATCTTATATCCTCCTTTCAAGACACTGTCCATTCCGTTCAACTGCTCTTTCAAGTCCTTTGCTGTCTCTGACAGAATTACAATGTCATCGGCGAACCTCAAAGTTTTTACTTCTTCTCCATGAATTTTAATACCTACTCCGAATTTTTCTTTTGTTTCCTTTACTGCTTGCTCAATATACAGATTGAATAACATCGGGGAGAGGCTACAACCCTGTCTCACTCCTTTCCCAACCACTGCTTCCCTTTCATGCCCCTCGACTCTTATAACTGCCATTTGGTTTCTGTACAAATTGTAAATAGCCTTTCGCTCCCTGTATTTTACCCCTGCCACCTTCAGAATTTGAAAGAGAGTATTCCAGTTAACATTGTCAAAAGCTTTCTCTAAGTCTACAAATGCTAGAAACGTAGGTTTGCCTTTTCTTAATCTTTCTTCTAAGATAAGTCGTAAGGTTAGTATTGCCTCACGTGTTCCAACATCTCTACGGAATCCAAACTGATCTTCCCCGAGGTCCGCTTCTACCAGTTTTCCCATTCGTCTGTAAAGAATTCGCGTTAGTATTTTGCAGCTGTGACTTATTAAACTGACAGTACGGTAATTTTCACATCTGTCAACACCTGCTTTCTTTGGTATTGGAATTATTATATTCTTCTTGAAGTCTGTGGGTATTTCGCCTGTCTCATACATCTTGCTCACCAGATGGTAGAGTTTTGTCATGACTGGCTCTCCCAAGGCTGTCAGTAGTTCTAATGGAATGTTGTCTACTCCCGGGGCCTTGTTTCGACTCAGGTCTTTCAGTGCTCTGTCAAACTCTTCACGCAGTACCTTATCTCCCATTTCATCTTCATCTACATCCTCTTCCATTTCCATAATATCGTCCTCAAGTACATCGCCCTTGTATAAACCCTCTATATACTCCTTCCACCTTTCTGCCTTCCCTTCTTTGCTTAGAACTGGGTTGCCATCTGAGCTCTTGATATTCATACAAGTGGTTCTCTTCTCTCCAAAGGTCTCTTTAATTTTCCTGTAGGCAGTATCTATCTTACCCCTAGTGAGACAAGCCTCTACATCCTTACATTTGTCCTCTAGCCATCCCTGCTTAGCCATTTTGCACTTTCTGTCGATCTCATTTTTGAGACGTTTGTATTCCCTTTTGCCTGCTTCATTTATTGCATTTTTATATGTTCTCCTTTCATCAATTAAATTCAATATTTCTTCTGTTACCCAAGGATTTCTATGAGCCCTCGTCTTTTTACCTACTTGATCGTCTGCTGCCTTCACTACTTCATCCCTCAGAGCTACCCATTCTTCTTCTACTGTATTTCTTTCCCCCATTCCTGTCAATTGTTCCCTTATGCTTTCCCTGAAACTCTCTACAACCTCTGGTTCTTTCAGCTTATCCAGGTCCCATCTCCTTAAATTCCCACCTTTTTGCAGTTTTTTCAGTTTCAATCTGCAGTTCATAACCAATAGATTGTGGTCAGAATCCACATCTGCCCCTGGAAATGTCTTACAATTTAAAACCTGGTTCCTAAATCTCTGTCTTACCATTATATAATCTATCTGATACCTGTTAGTATCTCCAGGATTCTTCCATGTATACAACCTTCTTTTATGATTCTTGAACCAAGTGTTAGCTATGATTAAGTTAAGCTCTGTGCAAAATTCTACAAGGCGGCTTCCCCTTTCATTTCTTCCTCCCAATCCATATTCACCTACTATGTTTCCTTCTCTCCCTTTTCCTACTGACGAATTCCAGTCACCCATGACTATTAAATTTTCGTCTCCCTTCATTACCTGAATAATTTCTTTTATCTCATCATACATTTCATCAATTTCTTCATCATCTGCAGAGCTAGTTGGCATATAAACTTGTACTACTGTAGTAGGCATGGGCTTTGTGTCTATCTTGGCCACAATAATGCGTTCACTATGCTGTTTGTAGTAGCTAACCCGCACTCCTATTTTTTTATTCATTATTAAACCTACTCCTGCATTACCCCTATTTGATTTTGTATTTATAACCCTGTAATCACATGACCAAAAGTCTTGTTCCTCCTGCCACCGAACTTCCCTAATTCCCACTATATCTAACTTTAACCTATCCATTTCCCTTTTTAAATTTTCTAACCTACCTACCCGATTAAGGGATCTGACATTCCACGCTCCGATCCGTAGAACGCCAGTTTTCTTTCTCCTGATAACGACGTCCTCTTGAGTAGTCCCCGCCCGGAGATCCGAATGAGGGACTATTTTACCTCCGGAATATTTTACCCAAGAGGATGCCATCATCATTTAATCATACAGTAAAGCTGCATGTCCTCAGGAAAAATTACGGCTGTAGTTTCCCCTTGCTTTCAGCCATTCGCAGTACCAGCACAGCAGGGCCGTTTTGGTTAATGTTACAAGGCCAGATCAATCAATCATCCAGACTGTTGCCCCTGCAACTACTGAAACGGCTGCTGCCCCTCTTCAGGAACCACATGTTTGTCTGGCCTCTCAACAGATACCCCTCCGTTGTGGTTGCACCTACGGTACGGCCATCTGTATCGCTGAGGCACGCAAGCCTCCCCACCAACGGCAAGGTCCATGGTTCATGGGGGAACATGAGGATAGCCGATGCAAACAGGTCTGCATCTGGGCGTACGATGGGTATATATATATATATATATATATATATATATATATATGTGTGTGTGTGTGTGTGTGTGTGTGTGTGTGTGTGTGTGTGTGTGTGTGTGTGTTCATTGTAAATAAGTATTATAGTAGTTGTATTACATGTTTATTACCTTATAAATAAATAAAAAACGTTATTTTAAATTCAGTGCATTAGTATTTGTAAAATGACTCTTTCATATAGTGTTCATTAAAAAATGATGCTCATTCCACTTGGGACCTGTGGAATGGTACATTAGCTTATTTCTTTTAGTTGTAAATATTTGTCATGTATTGTTGTTTTTCTGGCATGTTCCACATCCTGGAGGGCCTCCTCAATACGGACCAATTGGAATGAAAGTAAATCTAATCTAATATGAGCAAATGACATAATTAACCATTTAAGACGATTTCCAGAAAACAGTCAAATACCATATTTTCACCTGACACGAACATAACTAACTAAAAAATCACCAGCTGGAGTCCTGAATGTCATGACTATTACTATTAACTTCCTGTGAATTTCTCCTTCTGTAGCACAAACTTGAAAATGCTAATCAGTATTAAATGAAACAATAAGATCACTGTTACCAGTCACCGTTTTATTTATTTCCACGACGCGTTTCGAAGGTTTAAACCTCAAAAGGAACCTGTGATCACTGAAGGTACTGCAGTTTACTTATTTAATGTTTACCATTAGATATCAGTTTAATTTTTCGTCAAAAGTTATCCTAAACCATATTCTGAAATAGTGTCTCGTTTCTCCACTAGGCACTGCCACAAGTTCCTCCAAAATCGTAACACAACACACACACAAATGTAATACTTACTAATGTAAATCCACCCGATGATGGAGGTTTAAACCTTCGAAACGCGTCGTGGAAATAAATAAAACGGTGACTGGTAAGAGTGAACTTATTGTTTCATTTAATGTCAGTAACAGTCACGGTAAAGCCTAACCTAAAAATGTTCACATTTAAAGTTAAATGCTAATCAGTGTAAAACCTAAGGCTGTCAATGCTTATGTATTCCTCCTTAATGCAAGTAACAAATACAGCTTCAGCTTCACTTTTTGGTATGGTTTGTGCTCCATGAATAACTATAAATTCTAATGTAAAGTTCTTACACTATGTGAAACGAAACAAAACTACATAACCTCTCTCATGACCTTGTCACCAGGAAGCCATATTGTCTCAAACGATTCATCAGTTTCCATGGAAATTCAAGTGATCAGTGGTTAACCCCAGTCATCTGCAATTTGCCACACGCTTACGATTTGCAGAGAGGATCATGTAACCTGGCAGTCGATTGCTTTGATCCATTCCATATGTTTTTAGCAGAAGAAATATACCAACTGGAAGTGCCATTAGTTATAACAAGTGAAGTGTGTGTCTCTTCATGATCTTTGTACACACTAGGAAATGCATAGCCAAATATTTGTGACAATGAAGAATATGAATTTTATTGCTGGTCGTTTCACTCACAGCAATTTAAGCTATCCTTTTAAGTTTCTGCTTAACCACACACTCGGAAATTGCTACACATTCACAAAAAACACACACAAATATGTATTTCATTCTTCTAATCGGACAGAAATGTAAATAATATCAAATAATGCAAAATATACTTGCATTACATTCATAACAAAGTACCAAAATGTAATAACAACCGTAGGGAAAAAATTTTAGAGTACACCAGGACATGAACATACTTTCTTTTACTCTGTGATCCAAGACACTATCCATTATGCTATGTTTCAGACATGCGTTTTCCATTTTGTGTCTTGGCTTGACGCATAATTAATGGGTATTTAACAATAAGTGTGATGTATTTGTGATAACCTGTCACTGCGCCGTTGCCTTGAAATGGCATACAGCAACTTATAATAAAAATAGCTAAATACGCCAAAATGAAAATGGTGCCTGCCACATCGAGGCAAATATAATTGGTACTATATGTTGTTGTTGATGTGGTCTTCCTGAGACTGGTTTGATGCAGCTCTCCATGCTACTCTATCCTGTGCAAGCTTCTCCATCTCCCAGTATCTACTGCAGCCTACATCCTTCTGAATCTGTTTCGTGTATTCATCTCTTGGCCTCCCTCTACGATTTTTATCCTCCACGCTGCCCTCCAGTACTAAATTGGTGATCCCTTGATGCCTCAGAACATGTACTATCAACCGATCCCTTCTTCTAGTCAAGTTGTGCCACAAACTTCTCTTCTCCCAAATCCTATTCAATACCTCCTCATTAGTTATGTGATCTACACATTTAATCTTCAGCATTCTTCTGTAGCACCACATTTCGAAAGCTTCTATTCTCTCCTTGTCCAAACTAGTTATCGTCCATGTTTCACTTCCATACATGGCTACTCTCTCTCCATACAAATACTTTCAGAAACGACTTCCTGACACTTAAATCTATACTCGATGTTAACACATATATATATATATATACACAGGATAGTGTAGTCAGTGGCCCTAATAAGAAGTGGTATAATTCTGTCATTAGCGCATGCTGGCCTTCCCTCATGAGTGGTGGACAAAGTCTTTATTTTACAGTTTCAGTTTCATATGTTTTCATTATACATGTTTCATGATGACTTATATATCGTTTCCATGATCGTTCTATCACTGGTATTAAAAGATATTAAGTGTGCATTATGAGAGTTTTCTTTCTGTGGTGTAAAATAAATAATTATTTCACTAGAAGCCACAGCTGCTGAGCTCGACATGACAGTACATAAGAATCACTCGAACTATTATTTAATTTTACTATGGAAATTTAATCCCTTTTTAGGCAAACTGATCATCAAACGACACAAGTGTGGGAATTTTATATGTGGCGTTGAAAATAGCACCTTTCTGGCGAAAAAATGTTGATAGGGTTTTTGCAGGTGGAGTTCCAATTTACCAGACATAATATTAACAATGAAATGACAAAGTATCATTATACTGAATTCCGCTGCCGGCACAAGTCGATGTCACCAAAGGAGGGGAGTGGAAGGGATTGGTGGGAGAATGGGAGAGGAGGAGATTGTCCAACGAGAAATAAGTTGCCTCTCCCCCCCCCCCCCCCTATTGCTCTCATCCAATAGGAATCATTCAAGTTCTGTGTTCTGCAATGAGAAGATCCTTTGCTTAGTTATGTAACAAATTGTTATTTAAAAAATTTATAGGAGTGGCGTTATGACACTGGCATCACACTGACGTGACTTCATTGATGCACTGGTGCAATGCCATCATCGACACCACATCGATATTTCACCTAAGTGCTGCAGTGCTGCTGCACAAGGTTTTTGAGTGCACTGGTGGTATGTGTTGTGTAATGACTCCAAAATTTCCCCTGGCCTCCCAGCACCCACACATATTGCAATCTTTACTGCAAATGAGGCATCATGCAATTTTTGCAAACACACCATTCATGTGTTATAAACAGAGTGGCAGATATTAAAAAATTATCCTGATAATCTAGATGTATAAATAGAAGTCAAACTTGCACACATTTTAATTACATTGCCTTGAACCCACAGAATGTAACTCTGACAAACGTCATTCCTATAGTGCACTGACTTCACACTATTAGCTCTGGAATAATCTAGTTCAGCCACTGCAGTGCTGCTACACAAGGTTTTTGAGTGCTGTGGTACAATCAGTGACGTAATTTGCGAGACCTCTTGTCTCATCTTTATGATTAGCTATACAGCTTTAACACAGCATAACATGCAAGGACACGAAGTTCTGCCAACATATTGTCTACAGCCATGACGTCTAAAAACTATCCGAACATTGTAAGACTGTTTTAGGTCATCTGGGAGACTATAATGCTGCTGAATTATTCATTTCTTATGTTTGCTGTGTTCATCAAGCTAACGTAAAACTGCGCTTCACATGCACTGTACTAAAACAAATGAATTAGACCTTATCATGATGACATTACGAAAAAGGCGGTTATAATAAAACAAAGTATCCCAAATTGTCACGAATTAGCAGGATAATTACACACTTGCAACTAGGAAATGGCTTGTATCTATGCTTAGTCCACAATCATGATGAAACAGCATCACAGGATTACCATGAAATCCAGTAACAAATAATTCAGTGCCACAATTAAGTAAATACGTTTGAAAGAAGCCAAAGAATCAGATCCTGACAAGTAGGCAATGCAGCAAGTTCTTCACCTTCAAATCTATGGGGTTCAGAATCGAGGTTGCGAGAAACACGATGAGGAAGAAGTTGTCTTAGGATTTCTTTACTGATTGTCGATCTGCCTGCTCTTTGCTCTTTCACAGAAGTTTAGAACCAAAAACTAACGCACGTATCTACTTGAACGGCAAACACTTTACCACTTTTTTTTTGTTTGGTACAGTTCGTTGCGTTTGGTCTGGGCGGACGTCACAAGACATCCGTTCAAGTTGATCATTGAATCCTTAACTCAGTTTTTTTTTTTATTACAGAGAGCACACAACCCTCTGACCGCTGAGATACCGTGCCGGCATAATTTTAGAAGAGCGTGTACCACTCAGCTGGCATACAACTATGGCAAAGGGCGCTCCCTTGTTCTCCCAGTGAAGCATAAGACAGAGAATTCGTAACGTAAGTAGCGAAGTAAGCTGCAGTTTCTGTTAGAACGAGCTTCCTGTACTCAAAACCATAAATTTGTTATCTCTGTGTCATCCCTTAAGTGAGAATAATTCAGACTACTTCATCTAAATGACAAGAAAATATCGAATGAATTTACCAAGACAGTTCTGAACCAAAACAGGAAGTAAACCGACAGTCACATAGTTACCCAATGTCTTTTAGAACGTGGCCAATTTTCCACTGGACTAGTGACAGTGAGACTACATTTGCTCAGTCGCTCGACCGCCAGCTGACACTGTGTTTACTAGGAACAGAAATAGGCCGATGAGTTTTATTCGAATTTCTGTAACTAGGATTTTGGTCTTAAAGTGTAGGCGAGCAAACTGCAACTCGAACATCAGAAATATAGATCAGCGAAAATGATTTCAGCTGTTTTCCTCTTTTGTAGTAGTGCTAGTTTTCTTCTGGCTTTATCTAACAGCAGACTAGAAAGCTCATTCACTGGAAGCGACTCGCTTTTTTAGCAACATAAGACGCTGCTAACGTTATGAGTAATTAACATTCATTTTAATATTATATACTTGAAAACAATTTTACTGTTACACATAATAACACAAATGAAAAAACGATATAGCACTACTTGTGGCTGTTTGATGTTTGTAATCAACTTTCATGTGCTCCCATAACATACAGTTTCAAACCACATAAACACATCATGCAAGGAAATTCTTCGCAGTGATCGAAACCTAGGGCTCAAAAGTTAACGGATAATTGCAGTGTAAATTCGATTCCAGATTCTGATAACCTGGAGGGAGAAGCAGTTACAACGAGAACGTGAAACAAGCAACAAAATGTGCCAGCAACAATGTGTCAAATATGTCATTACTTTTGAATACATTGTGGGAGTACGCAGTGAACAATGTTATTACAAATATTTACTATAAAAAACAGTCTTGCTCACAAATTATTTATTCCGGTGACCGGTTTGGACCACAACTGTGGTCATCTTCAGACCAATGAGTAAGAACCTCCTTCTGGTGGTAAATTTGTGATCACGACTGTTTTTGATAGTAAATATGTCATTCGTCAGCAAAATTGTAATTTAGTCTACAAAATACAAAGAGATGAATAGTTATCATCTGCTCATAATAATTACAATATAACTGCCGGTGATGCTTTGCCAATACAACAAAATGCACAGTCAGTAGTTGCAGCATACATACGCATATTAAGGTCGCAAGAGGATGGATCTCGTGAGGTCTCATGAGCAAGACAGATGGCTTTCACACAGTATGTTTAGGTTTGATTTCTAGCATGGTAAATTATTTTACTTTTTTCTTTATGCCTAATCATTTAGAAAAGTACAAGGAAACCCCTGATTTGGTAGTGAAAAGACTTGTTGCGATGTAGTTGTACATAGCCCACAGCAATGTCTCCACAGTAATCTCTTGAGCTGTTTACGAGCAAAAAATAAACAATATCCTAAAAGAGTACATGTATTGTAAAGATATACCTAGGACATTTCCCTCCATTTCACAGTTTTTGGTTTATTATAACATGCTACCAATTTCAGAGTATGTAAAAATGAAAGTATTGCCTTGGCTATGTGTTTTAATGCATAATTTGTCACTGAACAAATGGACAATGGCAACATACAGCACAAACACTGAAGAGTTTAACTTCAGATCCCTCAATACATACAATAAGTAGAAAAATAAAGAGTGCCACTAACATGATTTAACTTGAAAAGTTTATTTGTAATCTAAACAGCACGAAAAACGTCGTTCATAATGAATTGTGAAAAGTGACAAGTTCGCAGGGTGACTTTATGTGTATGCATGAATTAATCTGAATCTGGACAATAACTGCATAGCTGCAAACATGCTATGTAATTTTCACTGTGACCACAGGTGATAACGTGTTTTTAAAAGAAAAATGCATTTTACAAAAAAAAAAGTAGCAATTTTCATATACTCATGCATCTATGGTATGGTTTGTAGTGGCTTTAGAGTCAATCTCTTGACAAAAGCAAGTAATTTTTTTGAGAGTGTATAATAATATCTGTAGCACTATTTAGCTTTAAAATGTAGGTATATTTTACTTACAGTGAAATTTTCACGATTCTTATTTCCATAACATAAAAATCTGCTTACAGGAGAAGTACAGAAAAACACTAGTAACTTCAACTTACATTCCTATAACACACGTATGGCTCCATCTTACTCCTGGGCTGTGATGTCACCTGATTATCAAATCATTTTCAATAACGTAACCAAATTTCGAAATTAAATGATTTTTAAGCTTTAATTACATAAAAATAATGGATATTTTGTGAGAGTGTTGAATGAAAATGCTATTTGAATGTTGTAATCATTAAGAACAACAATAACCTGAAGATTATTTTCTTGCTAACTATTTCTGGAGATCAGAATATAATGGTGGAGGGGAAGCAGTATTTGTTAAAACAGCTGTGAATTATGTCAGCAGTATGAATGATACATGCCAAAATTTACCCAAAAACAAAGAAAAAGATTTTGAAAGTATAGGTATTGTGCACAATGAGTTAGAAGTATTCTCTGTGTACCTGTCACCAAGTAGCAAAATAAGTACTTTCCTTAAAAAAATGCTACAATCTGTTAGGAAAAATGGAAGACTGTGTAATATATGGCGATTTGAATATTGATATGGCAAGGGTAATGCAATACAAGTAAAAATTTGAGGATCTGCTAATACAATACAATATGAAGACAACTGTAATGGTAAGAGTAACTTTGGAAACTTAGTCAATTATTGATAATATTTTCACTAATATAGATAGCAATGCATGTACAACAAAGGTTCTATAAATTGGACTTCCTAATCATTTTGGATTGCTATGTGAATTATTGGGAACTCTAAACTCACAAACTGAAGATAAAAATGTAGGAAGTGGTATTAGGCTTTTGAATCAACAAAACATCAACATATTCAAAGTAATGTTGAGAAAAGAACAGTGGGTAGACACTCTTCAGGCTCAACTTAAAACATTATTTCAATACAGAATTCCCAAAAATGAACAGGAAAAAAGAGATTCTCCAAATCAAGCAGTGGATCATGAAAGAAATAATAAAACTGAAGGCTACCTTACGAGTGATACAACAGAGGGAAAGTATTGAATTCTACAAACAGCACCAGAAGAAGTACAGGCAGCTGATAAGACAAGAAAAATCCAGATTAATTAAGGTGATTATTTCAAAATCAACTATTAAAATAAAAATTGCCTGGGCTATAATTAATTCTGAGAGAGGCGACAGAAAAGACACATTAGAAAGAATGAAACAGAAAGTATAGAAGTGGGTAACAAGATAAGTACATATAGAATATAAATTGTCAACATCATGAATAATAACTACACAGATACATTAGAAAACCTAATGCATGTATCTAACAACTGAGAACATCACCAGACACCAGGGACACTTAACCCATGCCAATCAATGTTTTTGAAACCAGTATATAAAGAGGAAGTGATAAAGTTTACAAAAAAGCTTAGGGCAAAGAACACTGCTATGTATGATGTGTCAAACTACCAAATCAAGCAGATGACAGCAGAAAAATGAGGGTCACTCCAAAAGAAAAGCACACTATTTTTGTAAAACTAAAGTTTTCATTCTGCATGTGTGAAAGTTTTACAGTGTGTAGATACATCCTTCCCGCTTGTTTTCAAACTTAGTTCAATCTGTTCCCGTGAGTGGCGCCGTCACAGCATGTCTTCAAGACGATCGTCAGAAACAACGTGCTGTCATAGTATTCCTGTGCTGTGAAAACGAGAAACATCCACAAGAGGTTGGAAAAGGTGTATGGAGATGCTGCTGTCGATCGCAGTACAGTTAGTCGGTGGGCACTCAGGTTACGTGATAAAAGCAGGTACGGCAATATTGAGGATTCTCCTCGCAGCGGCAGGCCTCGTACTGCACACACTCCAGACAATGTTCAGAGAGTTAACGAACTGGTGACTGCTGACAGACGCATCACAGTGAACGAATTATCACGCTACGCTGGTATAGGGGAAAGAAGTGTTCACAGAATACTGAAAGTGTTGGCGTTAAAAAAGGTTTGTGCCAGGTGGGTTCCCAGGATGTTGACAGTGGCTCACAAAGAAACAAGAAAAACGGTATGCAGCGAACTTTTGGAACAGTACGAGAATGGTGGAGATGAATTTCTTGGAAGAACTGTGACAGGTGATGAAATATGGCTCCATCATTTTTCACCAGAGACAAAGAGGCAATCAATGGAGCGGCATCATGCAAATTCGCCCAAGAAGAAAAATTGAAAACCAAACCTTCTGCTGGAAAAGTTATGGCTATGGTGTTTTTCGTTTCCGAAGGACTCTTGCTTGTGGACGTCATGCCAAGTGGAACCACCATAAATACTGATGCATATGTGACGACACTGAAGAAACTTCAAGCTAGACTGAGTCGTTTTCGACCACATCGGCAAAAGCAGGATGTTTTGCTGTTGCACGACAATGCAAAGCCATATGTCAGTCAAAAAACCATGGAAGTGATCACAAAACTCAGATGGACAACACTGAAACACCTGCCTTACAGTCCTGACCTGGCTCCGTGTGACTATCATCTCTTTGGGAAACTGAAAGACTCTCTTCGTAGAACAAGATTTGAAAATGATGACTCCCTTGTGCATGCTGCCAAACAGTGGCTCCAACAGGTTGGTCCAGAATTTTACCGTGCAGGTATACAGGCGCTGGTTCAAGATGGTGTGAGGCAGTTGAGAGGGATGGAAATTATGTGGAGAAATTTTATTAAACACAAAGAGAACATGGCATCACAAATGTTAGACTTTACCCCGTTTTAGACTCCATTTTCTAGTGCATAAACGACTCTGCTCACAACGTCAAAAAATAAGAAATATCCAAGTTGTCATGGCATGGGCTGTACTACAACGAAAGGAACGAGGATAGTTAAATATGCTTATAGCAACAAGCCATGCAAAATCGCCATGGATACCGCTGAAACATAGTATTATATCATACATGATGTTAACTAATGTTATACTTGTAAATTTGAGTGCAGAAAAGTCCGCTGGAGATCATAGGGCTTTTGTTCAAAGCGCCATTATCACTTGGGCCGACGCCAGCCTGTATCAAGTGGGCACTGGCTGATGGTGCTAAAATTGGTGTTACCATGACAGATGGCCATGAGTCCTTTCACAAACATGGAAAATTTGTGGTAAGTTCCTATTGGAACAAACTGCTAAGGTCATCGGTACCTAGGCTTACACACTACTTAATCTAACTTAAACTAACTTAGGCTAAGGACAACACACACACCCACGCCCAAGGGAGGACTCCAACCTGCGATGGGATGAGCCAAGCGAACTGTGGCAAGGCTAAGGCACCTTGTGCGGCTCACAAATATGTTTCCGCAAGACTTGTGTATTACTGGCTGGTTAGAAAATGAATGGAACTGTCTTTGATCTTGTGTCAGACAGATGCTCTTAGCAGACAGTCGGAATACAGCTTTAAAAAATCGGATAATTACGAGTCTGATATTACAGCTCTGATGTCTCAATACATAATGTTGACTACTAGACCACGAACAGGTTATTCACAACAACAGCTTAGGTGGATGTCACCATTTCTCATACCATGTACTGTGTATCCCACTATGACAAAATCATGATGGTAACACATGTGAAATTCGGTGGTTGGTTGAACTGAGGCTAGCTTGTAATGGCTAAGGTGTGGGATTGATTCACACTGTGGGTACCACTTTTTAACAGCCACAAACATACCCTCTTCACCTCCAGTCACGCCAAGTAAGGAATGCAGGACTGTGCTGTAATTCCAAATCAACATTAAACATCTCCATTCGGTACTGACAGGAACAGAGTTGGATTAGTTTTGGCTGTCAGAGGTGGAAGTAGTTGCTTGCAGAAACTCTGTCTCTAGTAAGCTTTCTTACAGTAGCAATGTTATTTGAGTTCACAAGCCAATGTGTAAGGTCATAGGATCTTAATTTCTTATTTTAAGTAACCTTCAGATTTTGAAAATATTAACAGTGGACTGGGATTCGACCGCCAATTCCAATTTTTCTCTGGATTTGAAACCTTTGAGATGACACTGTCCCATCATTTCGTTCCTTCCTCACAATGCCAAACTCATCCCCGTCTCTAAGAATAGTGCGATCCTAATCACTAGTGAAATGCAGTTTGATAGTTGACACCTCTTTGCGTGGGCGAACAACGACAATATACGCTGGGTTCGAGTCCCAGGGAGCAGAGATCTATTAGTTGTGGAACCTCTATCCGAATATGTTCACATCTCGCTACTGGTGAAGAAACACTGAATATTTCATTTGTATTTGTACCTATAAGAAAATAGAGAAAGATGCGGGGTCTGGATTCCTGTCAGACAAAAATCATTTGTCTTGTCGTTTCAGTTTCCAAAATCATTGTATTGGTGAACATATTTAATATCTGAAATGTAATTGTGCTTAGACAACAATTCATACAGATGCTGGGTTCTATTCCCGATCCATCACCACAAATTAGGGGTACAGTGAAGGAGCCTCCCTGAAGATTGCAACAGCAAGATACAAACGAGAACCGCAATCGGGCGCACCCCGGGCAACATTGACCTATCAGCGGCTAATCCTTCAACAACCGGAACGGACTTCTGAAAAAAATGAAGACCTATAAAACCCTACCCAAACGGTCTTTTCTAAGGCCACTCGTGACGATGTCGATAAACATAGAAGGAATATCGAGCGACAAAGAAGTTTTATTATCTGACCTGTGTAAAGAATATCAATGTGACTTCATCCTGATTCAAGAAATTCATCGGGGCATTACAAGTACACCCAAAATAGTTGGAATGAAGATGATCTTGGAGAGACCACATGAACAGTACGGTAGTGCCATCTTCGCCAGGCCAGGAATTAGAGTCACTTCTGCATCACTGACTGACAGGCAAGACATTGAGATATTAACCGTTCGAACTCAGCAGTATAGCGTTACCTCTGTGTACAAACCCCCAGAATCAGATTTTGCCTTCACTGAGCCAGTTACCAAGACTTTTATTTTGTATTGGGCGATTTCAACTGTCAGAGGATTACATGGGGCTATAAAGAAACTAACAGCAGTGAAGTGGAACAAGAGACCTGGGCTGAAGTACACGATCTACTGCTCATACATGACCTGGAACTGCCAAGCTCCTTTAATAGTGGCAGATGGCAGAAATGGTACAATCACGATAACATCTTTGTTACCAAGAAACTCGCTGGCCAATCTGTAAAACTGATTGGGGAGCCAACCCCCCATACCCAGCATCGTCCCATAATTTGCATGGTCAATGCAGTTGTTAAGCCTGAATAAGCTCCTTTCAAAAGAAGGTTCAACTTTAAAAAGGCCAATTGGAAGAAATTGAGAGAGCTCACCGATGTAGAAATAACAAAAATCCCCCCACAACCCGAGATGTACGACTCTTTTGTCAAACTCGTTCAGAAGGTGTCTAGGAAAACAATACCGCGAGGATGCAGAACACAGTATATTACGGGACTGTCTGAGGACGCAAAGCCACTACTGAAAGATACCAGAAGCTCTTCGATAACGACCCATTTGATGATGAGACACTTCTAGCAGGCGATGAACTCATGTCAGTCATAGCTGAGAACCGCAAAGCCAAATGGTGTGACCTCGTGGAGAACCTGGACATGAAAGTGAACAGTAGGCGGGCTTGGAAACTGTTAAAGAACCTTAACGGTGACGCCAAAAAGTCAAATGATAAATTTACTAACGTCACGGCAGACCAAGTCACCACTACACTCCTTATGAATGGCAAAACCCACGGCAGAAAGTACCAGGAACCATTAGCACATGATCCGGCAGAGGAAAATCATCACCTCAAGGCACCATTTACAATGTCAGAATTTAATGCAGCCATTTCCAGCTTGAAGATTAACAGAGCTCCTGGTACCAATGAACTTAGAGTCGAGCAAATTAAAAACTTTGGCAGTAATACCCTACAGTGGCTGCTAGATTTGATAAACGCATGTGTAGAAAGGCTCCATATCCCAAAGATGTGGAGGAAAGCCCGAGTGGTTGCACTTCTGAAACCAGGAAAGGACTCTGATGATCCAAAAAACTTCCGACCTGTGTCTCTTTCATGTCACTGTTTTAAGATCTTGGAACGCCTGACGCTAAGTCGCATAGAAAGCATCTTGGAGCAACAGATCATCCCACAGCAGGCAGGTTTCCGACCAGGCTGCAGTCAAGTCCTGAACCTGACCCAACATATCGAGAATGGGTTTGACAGGAAAGAGATTACGGGAGTGGCATTCATAGACCTTTCAGCTGCATATGATACTGTAAACCATCGGAGGCTCCTTAGGAAAGTGTATTATGTGACAAGAGATTACCATTTAACATCACTGATAGGTATTTTCTTGCATAATAGGAGATTTTTCGTCTGTCTCCAGGGCAAGAAGATCAGGTGGAGAAATCAGAGGAATGGCCCACCTCAGGGAAGCGTCGTCGCCCCTGCTCTGTATAATATATATACAAATGACCAGCCAGTGCCAAACATCACGCGCCAATTTATGTATGCCGATGACACTGCAGTTGCAGCCCAAGGTAACAATTTTATGGATGTAGAGGACAAATTAACCAGTACCTTGGAAGCTCTCTCCCAGTATTATGAGGCAAACCACCTAAGGCCGAACCCTTCCAAGACGCAGGTCTGTGCATTCCATTTAAAGAACAGGGAGGCAAATCGGGAATTAAATATAATATGGAGAGGTGACCGTCTCGAGCGTTGTAAAACGCCCAAATATCTTCGTGTCACGTTGGATCGCACACTTACCTGTAAACATCATTGTAATGCCACAATGGAAAAAGTCTCAACTAGAAACAACATCATCAGGAAACTAACCAGCGGATCCTCGGGTGCAAACCCAAAAGTCCTGAGAACTTCACCCCTTGCGCTCAGTGTGTCAGCCGCGGAATACGCCGCTCCAGTATGGTCAGCATCAACACACGCGAGGAAAGTTGATGTCGCGGTGAATGAAATGGCACGGATTGTTACCCGATGCTTGAGGCCAACCTCAGTGCACAAGATGTACTTAATCATGGGGATCGCACCGCCCAACATACGACGTAACATCGCTGCCGAAGCCGAAAAAACCAAGCAAGGGAAGGACATGCGTCACCCTTTATAGGGACACCAGCCTGCTGACCGACGGCTTTGTTCGAGGAAGAGTTTCCTGTCACGTACCCAAGCCCTGGAAGGATCGGCTGCAGAGAATCGTCTGAAAAGGTGGGAAATCGACCTGAGAAACCCACATAAAGATGTAAAAGAAGAACTGGCGCCTGGTGGAGACCTACCATACACAGTCTGGAGAACCCTAAACCGTATGAGGGTAGAAGTGCCAAAGTGCAAGACAAACCTGCAGCAATGGGATTTCCTAAAAGAGAATGAGAACACTCTCTGTCTGTGTGGTTCTGTCCAGGATCCTCAACACCTGCTTATCTGTCCATATTTAGACCAGTCCTGCACAATGAATGACTTATTGGAGGCAAATGACAAGGCCATATTGGCTGCTGATTTTTGGAAGTTTGAAGTCTACTTCCGGACACAGAAAGTAAGTACCACAACTTTACTTCATGGCGTTTCACACTTGTGCATTGCACTTAATTAGATACCTTTCGTGGTCACTTCTCATGGGCAATATAAGCTTCATGGGGTTCATGGTGCAGTGCTAAATGTAATCTCATTTATTTGCAGGTTTGGACATTTGGTTTTGTAAACTAATACTGGTGAACACTTCGTTTTTCGTCTCTTTATGTCTTGTTCAGTCTCGATGAGACACACAAGCTTTGTTAGGTTAACAACAGGTTTAAATTTGGATGACAAACAAAAACTTGTTATGTCATTTAATGGGTGTGACAAGACTTCTGAAGTGTCACTGCTCATTGTAGCAACCAGTTCAGATGTAAACTAATACAATAAGTAATGAAGTTTAATTTACAAGCATTAAGGACTGTCACTTCACTAATAATGTATTTTCTAATATTTGTTGTATTGTGATATTAGTTTACATCTGAAATGATTGCTACAATGAGCAGTGTTCTCTGGTAGTCTCTTGTGGTACCCACTGTGTAAAGTCAAACGACTGTACTGCAGAGGGTTTAGAAGAAATTGCGACACAATTATGCTGTTTTGGTTGTATATATTCTGGGGCAGCCTACTCATTGGAATTCAGAGGTGGTTTGTTTTTTGTGCTGTCGAGTGTACTATATAAGATAATAGGACGCCACAAACTTGTATTTCTGTAAACTCTGGTGTATGTATTGTAAATCATTGTTTATTATGTAACATTATATATACAATATGCAAGCTATATTTTCTACACTGTAAGCATGATGACATGTCCTATGTTATAAGTACACAGGTATACAATAAGTAATTTGTGGGACCACTAAAAATCATAATCACAATAGTTTTAAAAAGTGTAAGTGAGGATGATCTGTCATTGAAGTATGGAGTTTGTTTTATGCTCATGTATTAGATGTTTCTCGAGAACAGACCTCTCAATAAAAATCAGCATGGATTATGTAAACAAAGGCCCACTGGAGCACAGCTTGTTCTGTTTAATCATAAGATCCAGAGTCCATAGGCAAAGATGCTCAGATTGATGCCATATTCCTTGACTTTAGGTAGGGATTTGATAAAGTTTTGCACTGTCATTTAGTGAACAAAACGAGAGGTCATCAAGTGTTAGACCAGATCTGGATTCAGGATTTGCTAGCACACAAAACTTAAAAACGTTGTTCTTAACTAGGTATAACTGACAGATGTAAATGTAACTCTGACAGTATTGCAACAGAGTTTTATGGGGCCATTAATTTAAAACCCCATATGACAGCAGCGAAATGAAAGAAGACCTACAGAGGATGAACTGTAACTTTCTTACAATAAGTAGGCATACACCATGACTGTTCAATTACACTATTGTAAACATGTCACTGAAACCAGTAACCATCGTAAAATACCTCTGTGTAACCGTCTGGATCAACCTTAAGTGGATTCAGCAATGAAAGTAACTAAGAAAAGCCAATGCCCGGAAGGTTTTTTGGGTGTATAATAAGGAAACGTAATTAATGAGGGAATGAAGAAACGTCGAGAACTATTAGTGATTATTACTCACCAGTCTGACATTCTTACCAGCTTAGCTTAACAGGAGAGAGAGAGAGAGAGAGAGAGAGAGAGAGAGAGAGAGAAAGAAAGAAAGAAGATCCGATGAAAAGCGGCATGTTTCTTCACCCACCCAGTTGATCGATGCGTCAGTAATAATAATAATAATAATAATAATAATAATAATAATTTTATTGTCTTTAAGCCATTACAGCGATAGACAAAGTCATACACACAATACAATACAGTACAGTACATGCTATAAAAGAACAGAATTGTTAAGAACTTTACAGTTTAATATCACAGGTCATGAAATCCTTTATAATGTAGAATGGGTTTACAACTAACCAGTCATAAAGTGTTTGTTTGTATTGTTGCTCTGGTAAATTTTGTATAGCTTGTGGAAGTTTGTTAAATAATTTGTGGCCCATAAGTTCATAGCTGTCAACTGATTTTGACAGTCTGTGGTAGGGCGTATAAATAGAGCTGTTTGTCCTAGTGCTGTAACAATGTATATTTGCCCTGCGGTTTACTTTAGGTAACTTCTTTTTTGTGTAGATTAAAACATAATAAATATATAGGTTTATTACTGTCATGATTTTTTGTTGAGTAAACAACAATTTACAATGAGCCTTGTATGGTGAGCCTGTAATTATCCTAATAGCTTTCTTTTGCAGCAATAGTATATCATGCACACAAGTGGAGTTTCCCCATAAAATAATGCCATAGGATATGATGCTTTGGAAAAATGAGTAGTAAGATACTCTAACATAATTTTTAGGTACACAGTGCATTAATCGCCTTAACAAATAGATTACCCTAGACAATTTACCACTAATATACTTAATATGTGGATTCCAAGAAAGTTTATCATCCAAATATACCCCCAAATCATCTGATGGAAACTTGTCTTTTAAACTAAATACCATCTGCTGGGTTTTGCTTTCACTAAGCAAGAACCCATTTGCTTTAAACCAGAGTGAAGCTTGCTCAGTTGTCTCTGTAACACATGTTTTAAGGCTATTAAAATCATTACTGCTGTTCAGAAACGTTGTATCATCAGCATAGAGTACTGTTCTGGATTAAATAAATGATGGCAGGTCATTTATCATTAATAGGAAAAGGAAAGGGCCCAGCACGGATCCCTGCGGAACACCTACCCTAACTTGTTCTATACTGGACATTTCTTTCCCAACACAGACAGCTTGCTTACGGTTTTGTAAATATGATCTTAATAGCTTAAGGCTGTTACCTTTAACACCATAAAAGTCCATTTTTTCGAGTAGTAGTGTATGTTCTACACAGTCAAAGGCTTTGCTTAGGTCACAAAAAGTCACTTGAGCAAAGCATTTATTTTCAAATACTTGATGGATGTATTTAACAACATTGTCTATGGCATCAATGGTTGACAGGTTTTTCCTAAAGCCATACTGTGATCCACTTATTAATCCTAAGTTATCAAAGTAAACAGATAATTGTTGGTAAATTATGCATTCTAGAACTTTTGAAAAAACTGGGACTATGGATATTGGCCTGTAACTTGAGACAGAATTTTTATCTCCTTTTTTATGTACTGGAACTACCCTAGACAGTTTAAGCTCATCAGGGAAAAAACCCTCCAGTATACACTTGTTTATGCAATATGTTAGGGGGTACACTATACAGTCTATTACTTTCTTCAGCATGTTACAAGACAGGTCATATATGTCTACACTGTCTGATGATTTTAACTGCTTCACTATTCTTAACACAAAACCAGGTGAGACCTCAGAAAAATTGAAGGTACTTGTGTTTGTTGATGACCTAGCAATATTTTTTGACAGTAACTGTGATGAGCTGATTTCAGGTTTAATTATAGCACTTCCTACTTCCTCAACTGATTTAATAAAAAAGTCATTAAATTCCTGGGGAGAGATACTAATTTTGTCACTTCTTTTATCTTTGGCGACACTATTTATTAGAGTCCATGCTGCTTTGCACTTATTGGTGGATTTCTCAATACTTCTGAGATTGCGTGCTTGTTTGGCTTCCTCAATTGCTTTTTTGTACTCATTCCTAGATCTAACATAGGCTAATTTAGCATGGTTGATTTTCAGACTTTTATAACTATTGTACATCAACATAACTTGATTTTTCATAGTAGACAGCTGTTTTGTATACCATGTATTTTGTCTATTTGGAACTTTTGCTTTTAGGATTCTGTCAGTTACTTTGCATTTCCTTATTGGTATGCAGTCATTAAAGTGTCCTAAAAATGCTTTGAAAAACCTATCAAATAGTACCTTTGCTGGCAGATAATTGCTTAGAGTATAATGTGTCTCATCATAACACAGGCCAAACCAATCTCTGTTAGAAAGGGACATGCGAAACCTGTCAATTTTCTCATCTGTGACTGGTCTAGTGACCACAACTTCTGGGACAAGCCTATTTACATTACTCTTATCAAGAGGGAACCTACTTGTATAATTTAAAGATACTGAATCATGATCAGAATATGGAAATACTGTCACAAAACATAATTCTTCTGTTGTTTTAAAATTTACAAAAATATTGTCAAGACATGCATGTTCTCTTGTAGGCTTGTTATTGACTGAATGTAAGTTGCACAGTCTTAGTAGGTTTTGGAGTTCAGTGACAGTACGTTTTTGTGTTGTGACATCGAATTCAGCATTCACATCTCCACCTATCACAATATCATAATGTATCAATCTAGTATCTGTAAGTACATGTAACAGCAGGTCCAGTTTTTCTAAAAATACACTCCTGGAAATTGAAATAAGAACACCGTGAATTCATTGTCCCAGGAAGGGGAAACTTTATTGACACATTCCTGGGGTCAGATACATCACATGATCACACTGACAGAACCACAGGCACATAGACACAGGCAACAGAGCATGCACAATGTCGGCACTAGTACAGTGTATATCCACCTTTCGCAGCAATGCAGGCTGCTATTCTCCCATGGAGACGATCGTAGAGATGCTGGATGTCGTCCTGTGGAACGGCTTGCCATGCCATTTCCGCCTGGCGCCTCAGTTGGACCAGCGTTCGTGCTGGACGTGCAGACCGCGTGAGACAACGCTTCATCCAGTCCCAAACATGCTCAATGGGGGACAGATCCGGAGATCTTGCTGGCCAGGGTAGTTGACTTACACCTTCTAGAGCACGTTGGGTGGCACGGGATACATGCGGACGTACATTGTCCTGTTGGAACAGCAAGTTCCCTTGCCGGTCTAGGAATGGTAGAACGATGGGTTCGATGACGGTTTGGATGTACCGTGCACTATTCAGTGTCCCCTCGACGATCACCAGTGGTGTACGGCCAGTGTAGGAGATCGCTCCCCACACCATGATGCCGGGTGTTGGCCCTGTGTGCCTCGGTCGTATGCAGTCCTGATTGTGGCGCTCACCTGCACGGAGCCAAACACGCATACGACCATCATTGGCACCAAGGCAGAAGCGACTCTCATCGCTGAAGACGACACGTCTCCATTCGTCCCTCCATTCACGCCTGTCGCGACACCACTGGAGGCGGGCTGCACGATGTTGGGGCGTGAGCGGAAGACGGCCTAACGGTGTGCGGGACCGTAACCCAGCTTCATGGAGACGGTTGCGAATGGTCCTCGCCGATACCCCAGGAGCAACAGTGTCCCTAATTTGCTGGGAAGTGGCGGTGCGGTCCCCTACGGCACTGCGTAGGATCCTACGGTCTTGGCGTGCATCCGTGCGTCGCTGCGGTCCGGTCCCAGGTCGACGGGCACGTGCACCTTCCGCCGACCACTGGCGACAACATCGATGTACTGTGGAGACCTCACGCCCCACGTGTTGAGCAAATCAGCGGTACGTCCACCCGGCCTCCCGCATGCCCACTATACGCCCTCGCTCAAAGTCCGTCAACTGCACATACGGTTCACGTCCACGCTGTCGCGGCATGCTACCAGTGTTAAAGACTGCGATGGAGCTCCGTATGCCACGGCAAACTGGCTGACACTGACGGCGGCGGTGCACAAATGCTGCGCAGCTAGCGCCATTCGACGGCCAACACCGCGGGTCCTGGTGTGTCCGCTGTGCCGTGCATGTGATCATTGCTTGTACAGCCCTCTCGCAGTGTCAGGAGCAAGTATGGTGGGTCTGACACACCGGTGTCAATGTGTTCTTTTTTCCATTTCCAGGAGTGTACATTGGTTATACCCTTAGGTGACCTGTACAGGGAAATTACAACTAACTTAAAACTGTCTATTACTATACCAGCAGCTTCAAAGTTCTGTTCATCACACAGAAAATCTAGATCTAATCTATTGACTGTACTGCTAAGTTTCTTGTTAACATATATTGCCACACCACCTCTTAAATGCAATTTTCTGCAGTAGCTACTGGCTAGATTATAATTATCAAATTTAATAAATGTAAGTTCACTCTCACTAGCCCAGTGTTCACTTAAACAAAAGATATCAAACTTATTTTCTAATCCAAAGTCATTGACAATAAATTCTTTATCCCTTACTCCTTCAATGTTAAGATAACAGATTATAAAATCAAACCCGCCTTTCTTTACAGATGCACTATTTTGCTGAGAGGCTATTAAATCTCTGGCACTATTTATCTTATGGGCTTCTTCCCCTTGCTGCCTTCTACTAAAAAATCATTTAGACGTAATGGAGGTACAGTTTTCCGTTTGCCCGCTACACTTGATACTGCTTCTACTCTTGGAGGTCTCTTGGCTTCTTCTTGTTCATGGCATGATCTAAGTGGCTGGGTTCCCACTGTAGGTAGTTCAAATGTTGCAGAATGGACAGCTGGATGACCTGTTGGTACACTTGTTGCTGAATATGCTGCCACTTTTGCTGTTTCTGTTATCTTAGTTCCTGAATGAGGTGTTCTACCTGTTGTAACTGTAGTTACAGCTTCTTCTCTCTCAGCACATTCTTTTGTAATCAGTGATACCTGATGTTGTGTTACTGCTGCAACAACGAATTTCACTAGCAGACGGAATATGAGACATGTTTTGGATCATAGAAAGGTTACCACTGAAATTGCAAGCACATAAATTCGTTGGAGAAAAGCATGGTACACACTATTCTGTCTTACAATAGATTTATTCACAAGCGGTTTTGATCATTGATCACATTCAAATTGTGACAACTTCAGAAGTCATGCGTGATATTTATCCAGAAAAGACTCCTGCTGACTTGCAAACGTCAGAAAAATATACTTCACGCCATAATACCGGTTTTCCACTTGCCTAAGGCAGTGTTATGGCTTGGAGTATCTTTGTCTGACGTTTCTAAGTTAGCTATGGCGTCTTTTATGGTTGAATAAGATGTATGACATGTGAATGTGTCATAATATTTTTCCACTGTAAAGATGATCAGTGATCGAAACCGGTTGTGAATAAGTATATTGTAAGACAGCATGGTGTGCATGCATTTCTCCAAGTATATTGATGCTGTTGACAGTCACCTGAAAAAAGAATTGTTTCATGCACATTCCAAGAGTAGTAAGACAACATATAGCTTCCTCCTATGCATGAGGAAACGGCAGGTCTATATAATCTGAGCAATTACAGCTCATACCTAGTTTTAACGACAGTCTTTCTGAATAAAACAGGAATATGGGGCAATATACAGGTTGCAGAAGCACCCTTCAGCATACACTATAGGATGTCTTAATGAGTGCAGCTGTAAATGTGGGTATCATCTCTACCGACAAATGGGATTTGGATCAGTGAAACTCACAACTGCTGCACCGGACAATTGCATGGCGTCCAAATAAGACAATTCTCAGTGTTGGCATCCATTAAAATGTACTGGATTTTACAGCATCACTGATTACTCAATAACAGATTGTTTTCCTCAGTTAATTAATCTTTTGGAACCTCTGCAATCTTGTTAATCATTTGAACTCTGCAGTCGAACATCATTCTGTTTGAGTTATCCAACTTCTCTCATTAAAGTCGATTAACCCTGGGAATCCTATGTTGACTAATTACATCAGACATTAGAGACATGATGGACATAAGAAATTAAAAGTACATAGTTGAGAGCTATTTGTCTCTCAATATTTTAATTACTAGAAGCAGAAGAAGTATCATATTTCTGCTTTGGCATTCCTCTAATTATTTAACCTCTTATTATTTAACCAACAGGCTATGGCAAAAGCCCTCTATGCAATGCATTCTTCGTTCTTCACACTGTCAGCTAACAGTGTTTCAGTGCTGGAGACGACAAAAACAAAACCATTCTACTATCTATGTCTAAAAACAAGGTGCTGCTTATACTAATGACACTTTCAAATCATAGGCACAATAACATCTGTTATAGCTAAACCCATCAAGTCCTCTAACTCTGGACACTGTTTCAAACGTGACCAGTCGGACTGCTGTGCTGATGTGACCAGATTGAAGAGAACACGTAACGTGCTGTCATAATGGACAGTACACACACACACACACACACACATACACAAACAGGATGACGCAGGTAGCATGGGCCATTCCAAATGTGTCCAAAACGAGTAAACATATCATGGTGTGGTTTTCGAGTTTTATTTTTTTAATGGAACTATGTTATGTTGTCTGTGACAGTAATACGACATGTGTAGAACTATAATATCAAAAAGCAACAAGATAACAGCTTCGCAAACCAGTGTCCTGCCATGAGGGGAAGAAGTCCCACACTTGCCTGCCCTGCTGGATAGTAGATGCGAACAGACACGAGACTCTGGTATGGTCAGTGTGCTTAGCTGTGTGCTGGACGCCTATCAGTCTGTCCTCAGCTGCTGTAGCAGTCATGAAACTTGCTCGTCTAGCTGTAGACTTCAACAGTGTACACAACAGTCGGAAAAATCAGATATGATTTTGATGTAACGCGTATATCGCCAGACTGTTAGAGTAGCAGTGTGGTTGTATACTGGAAGGGAGTCCTCAGTTTGCCAGGCCTACACCATCCCTCTTTCCAATATTATAAACAAAATTCAAGAAATTTTAATCTAGGAGACTAAAATACGCGACCAAAAAGGAGCAACAGCTGTTCAGAGAAAGGCCATTAACATTTTTGCTGTGGTATCAGAAACATTCACGTGTCACTACAGAGCCACTTGAATCTACAGATGGGATCAGCTAAAGGAGTATTCTGTGAACACTGCATTACAATCCTTTCCACATTTCAGACTTTAACTTCACTTATAGTTCTCTGCATGGTGTCTATGAATATTGCAAAGTGGTGCGAGGTTTCTAGGCAACAATCTGTATGCAGATCAATCTTTCCAGTATACCGCACCGCTCAGGTGAAAAGAGTCACTGGCTGAGAGAATTTGAGTGACATTGCTACTGGTTTGGTTCCTAACAATCCAACCACTTTGCGACATAACGTCTTCTTCTTTAAATGAAAATTTTATGTTAACTTGCTGCAGTTCAAAAAGCATAAACTTGTTTCCATTTAAGCTCGACAAAATGTGAACAGTCTATATGGATGAAGTATCTTAGCATACATAACTTGATTTCTGCTCATTGTCCCGGAATTCTTCCTGAGAATTGGATTCATATCTTAGATTCGTTCAGTGTGTCTAACTGCACAGCAAAAAGTCGTTTCGGGTTTGCCTCAGTAAAAAAGTCATGTTTGTCCTTTTTTTCTCTGGCACTTAGATACTAGTACTGCCACTGCTCTTTATCCAAACGAGATCACTTACTTGCCTTGTCATCGTAAATGCGCATGTGGCTATTATTTCATGGCTGCTCATAGATCGCTGTACAACTGTTGAATTTGAGCACTACAGTACTCCCTAGGCTCCTTCACTGCTTACATCTAGTTCCGATTAAACATAAAATAGAAGTTTCTAAAGACTTGTGACATTTGACATGATGGAGCTGTTGTATCCATGAAAGTCATTGTAATAAGACATCTTGAACACTCTTTGCCTAGTTGCAAAGACTATAAATAGCGTACAGCGGTGTCGTTTTATGTAAGGTTAATTGAGTTCATTTTTAAGAATGACCGGTCTTTACTAATGCCGTCCAAAATGCATCTGACTTTGTTACCCGCTATGTATGTATGTCCTTGGAAAAAAGTTTGACTAACATTCTACAAGAAGAAGCAGGTACTAAGATCTTTGTCTCCGTGTTCAAGCTGTAGGGCAGAAGTGTGGTGTGTGTAAAATTGTACGGCGTGGGACTTCGTTGCATCCTCGTTTTAGGAGGATTGAAGAAGTGCTAAATTATCTCTTTTCTTATGGCTCAGATTGAGGAGGTCGACAGTGGAATGGAATCCTTAACAGCAAGTAGTAAAGACCTTACGCCAGAGAAGATCCGAAGCGGTTCTGACGATGAAGATGATTTGTCGGATGAGGTGAGAAATAACTATCTTATTCTCCTTGACAGCGTTTTCCTTAATTGCTATTTGTGCAGTCAAAACCGTAAAATAACAACATATTGTCAGTTTCTAGTTGTCGAAATATGTGCCTATTTTTTGCTTAAGGGACAGTCATTTAAGGCTAGTAATAGTTTATGGTATCCATAAAGGAAAAGTAAGTGACTGCAGCGTCATCTCAGGGTATAGTTAAAATTTCATACCCATGTCTACCAGAGGAGCTACAGTTTGTGGATGGAGATGACATAATCATGTGAGGGCCAAGATGTTAAGCTAGTAAACTTAATGCCTTTGAATTTCTGAGATTAGTTTATAACTGAAAGCAACCAACGTTTGAAAGAGTTTGTAATTGAAAGTCGGGAAGGAATTTACTTCATAGGTTAACTTGGATCATTTAAACAGTAACTTCTCACTTGAAGCGTTTTAAGTTCCCCACCGAATTAAGAGACACGAGCAATATTTTGAGAAATACAGGATTTTGTGTGTAGCGCATTCCTGTGAAGGAAGCGACTTAGAAAGTATTAAATGGACAGTGTAAGACTTATAGTAGTAGCAGGCTTCAGAACTACATCCAGTCATGTTACTGTAATCATGGTTGTGTCTAGTGGCCTCTGATAGAAGTCTTGACAATTTCAGAATGCATTAACACGCTTGGATTCAGAATAAGAGCTAACGTGAATTAGAAATCTTTGGTTTGTGTGTGTGTACTACTGATATCACTCTCAAGTCATTGAGATTCATTAAGCCTATGGCATGAATTTGAATTTCAGTTAGTGACTAGGTGCTGGACGTTGACTACATTTTCAGAAGTAGAAAAATTTAAGATACTGGAAAAACAGCACAGTGTTTTGATAAAGAGGGCATGTTTGATAATGTGTACAAGTAAATTAAGAGGGTTTTCACACTTTACAAATTGATCAAGCATGAAAAGCTGTATTAGAACCAACGAGGCAGTTGGGGACTCGGCTGTGGTATCTATCCAAACACTCAGCCTCCTCCTGCATCCCCCCCCCCCCATTTTTGTTGTGACAGTCTGATCTGAGACTTAGCCCGAGGTCTTGGTTGGAAGTTCGTAATTAGGTTGAGTTGGCAAAATCAGCTAATGTTAATGCTAAATAAGAATAGTGGCACCGTAACAGATGGACCAGTAGTGTAGAATAATGTTTACGTTTGTGCCATATTTAAATGCAGTTTCCCATATTTAATGCATTTGCATCATAAAAACTAAAATTGCAAAGTAAGTTCAGAAAATTTAAATTAGATGATCACATTATCAGTATTTTGATACACATTATGCACTTATTTCATGCATAAAATAAGAAAATGGTGAGAAGGTCCACTGTAACTTTTACTACAAATGAATTAGTGGTTGGAACAATTTGCTTTCTGAAATAAGATAACCTTCTTGGACTTGCAGAATTTCTTGCTAGAAAACCAAAAGTGTGTAGATTAACATTTTTCTTTGGGGTCATGGTACAAAAGCTAAAATTGATGCTGAAATGTGTCCGATTTATTACAATATTTGATTGTGGTTGTGTTTAAGATATCTCCATTTAAAATAAACATGATTTGTCCATTTTTGAATTGTGAAGAAGGGTGTGTGTAAAAATAAATGTAAGAACGGTTGAGTGATTGAAAGGGAAGAGTTCAAACTTTGTTAGTCCATGAGGTGTGATCAGGTAACATGATTGATAAAGTACTGATAAAGTGCAGTGATTGTCACATTCTCAGGATGCCATACTTTGTTATTTAGACTGTATAGTCAAATGTAATAGTGTCAGAGATAGGGCCTTATCAGTAATCTATTAAACAGCAGTTACTCTTAAGTTGGTATGTAGATTCTGAAACTGCATATGTACCATCACACGTTTTCAAAAGTGGAATGGGCATAATCCAGAAAACAGGACAGGCAGATAAGTGTGAGAACTATCACAAAACACTTAGCAGTTCTTGCACAAAAGGAGATTGAGGGTCTATTAGATGTTCGCTAAAGGTAATGACTGCGAGGAGTCAGTTCCAACAGTATACTTGAAAGAGGAAAGATGATTTAAGAAAATTAAACACTTTAATAAAGTTTGTTGACTAGTAGAAAATGTTTGACAATGTGAAATGATGAAAGAATTCAAAATTTTTACTTAGGTAATTGACTACAGGGAATGACAGATAGTATACAATACAAAGAGCAGAAGGAAAAGCTGGAATGGGAGACAAAGAACAAAGTGCTCAGATTATAAAGGGTGTAAGTCAGGCATTTAATCTTCAACTCCTGATATTCAATTTATATATCAAAGAATCAGTGAAAATAATGAAGATTTTATGTTAAAGCACATCATTGACGAGTCCCTGATATTGATGTCCTAAGTGATAGCGATGGGGTCAAGGGAAATGTCCGATTCCAATTTTTATATATATATATATATATATATATATATATATATATATATATATATATATATAGAGGGAAACATTCCACGTGGGAAAAATATATGTAAAAACAAAGATGATGTGACTTACCGAACGAAAGCGCTGGCAGGTCGATAGACACACACACAAAATTCAAGCTTTCGCAACAAACTGTTGCCTCATCAGGAAAGAGGGGAAGGAGAGGGAAAGACGAAAGGATGTGGGTTTTAAGAGAGAGGGTAAGGAGTCATTCCAATCCCGGGAGTGGAAAGACTTACCTTAGGGGGAAAAAAGGACAGGTATACACTCGCACACACGCACATATCCATCCACACATATAGACACAAGCAGACATATTTCAATATGTCTGCTTGTGTCTGTATATGTGTGGATGGATATGTGCGTGTGTGCGAGTGTATACCTGTCCTTTTTTCCCCCCTAAGGTAAGTCTTTCCGCTCCCGGGATTGGAATGACTCCTTACCCTCTCCCTTAAAACCCACATCCTTTCGTCTTTCCCTCTCCTTCCCCTCTTTCCTGATGAGGCAACACACACACACACACACACATATATATATATATATATATATATATATATATATATATATATATATATATATATATATAGTATTGATAGTTGCGGTGTGATTATAATTTTTGGAGGAGTTTGTTTCTTAATTTGTGGTATCGACAATTATGGTTGAGCTATGTAGATGAAGGGAAGTGACAGATTCCTGTCTATATTTTAAGTGAAGCGGAATTTGGAAATTTTGTGGTGTTTTTATGTCGTCGTCTTGTGTGGTTTGGGATCATGGTGTGTGTCTGTCCCCACCAAAAAACCCCAATTTTCTGCGGTGGTCCCGTTAGTTTGATTGTATTTTTAGTGAGAGATGTTTGTTGGTTTTGTATGTATTTTCTTGTTTGTTGTTGTTGACGAAATGACATCATAGGCGCCATATTGGAGACATTGAGAATGGTAATTTCTGTCATATTAGTGACGTCATGGGTCAAAGCAGACGGGTGGAATCTGACGCTTCTGTAATCCCCAATACTTTTATGTAGTGTATTAATATCTGTAAGTAAAAAAGCTTACAGCTGCTGGAAATTATTCATTTATTGCTTTTCGTGCCGTATGGGTGGACTGTTGAATAGTAGATAGCAAAGAGGGGAAAAGAAAGGTGATGATTATGATGTTCGGTTTGTAAAGCACTCAACTGTGTGGTCATCAGTGCCCGTGAGAAGAAAGAAAACAAGTTGTTAGAGATTGAGCACCAACTCTAGTGGGGCAGCAACTTCAAGAAACCATCGTGGTATTCATTTCAGTTGATGAAGGTAAATCTTAAAATTTAAATTGGGGTAACTGTATGGAAATTTTAACCTTGCATCTCTCCGATAAGAGCAATGTCTCAAGAACAACCACATCATTCAGATTGGAAACAGATACCTACTGGCTACAAGCAAAGAAGAATACAAAAAATTGAGTTTATTAATATAGCATGGCTTTCAATATGTAATGTATACACAACGCCAGCTATCTTGTTCACAGCTCAGATATGCTTCTCATCAAAAAAAAGATCCTTGCGAAAAAATGTAACTTTGGGTTATTTTGTACAAAATAACATGCCCAACACTAAACGTTGTTGGGCCATAACAACTTTTAGCATTGTACTTGATAATGGCATAAAAGCCAGAATCTAGATACTACAGAAGATAAATATAGTAATACACAGTCAAATGGCAGTTTGTTCTTTTAAAAGCATCCAACAAAATATGTTACAGGCACTGCAAGTTGATGTAAAGTCATATGGTATAAGAATTTGTGAATGGAAAGTGGCTCTTCATATTACGAAGCAGAACACTCACCCTAGAAATACTGTATCCATGTTTCTAAACAGTACATTAAACCTATTGTAAAATATCTTACGTGCGATTCAATCAACAGCAGTCTTCTAAAGCCCTTTATTATACTTTTATCACTATTATTTCATCAATTTATGGTGTGTACTGCATGTGTATTATTTGCATGTATGTTTTTTATGTATGTTTTAGCTGCCGTTAATTGACAGAGGCTAAACAAATTACTGAATAAATAACATTCAACTGAAGTTAGAATTCTGCTCGCAATAAACGGAAGACTATCACTTTCTTTGAGCAAATTATGGCAGGCACTAGATTTGATCAAATAAAGTTGACAGAAGGTGACAGTTGACAAAAGTTCTCTCTTACATTACATCAAATATATTTATCAGGCTTAAATATATGAAAATGGGGGAAATACGTGCAAGATACACCTCTCACACCTATCTTTAAGGGTTTTTATCCTTAAAGCTATAATATTACTTTCTACATGTCAGTGGAAGCTGTGACACTTCTAATATCATTGGTCTCGATGACTGATCCATGTAGAAACTTCCAGGGCGAGCATTTTCATCTCGGAGCAGCATCTGCATCCAACATTCTCAATTATTTGTTGAACACACTCCAATCTGCCTTCCCCTTCAGTTTTTGCTCGCTACACACTTCGTACCATGGAAGTTACTTCTTGATGTCTGAACACATACCCTATCATCCTGACCCTTCTTGTCACTGTTTACCACATTTTCCTTTCCTTGCACATTCAGTGGATAAACTCATTTTACCAGTTCACTTAATTTTCAACATTCTTCTACAACACCATATTTCCCTTCGTCTCAAATGCTTTGATTCTCTTTCCTAGTGTTCATGCTTCATTTCCATACACTGTTGTTCTCCATACACACCTACTCAGACATTTATTTCCGAGATTAACACAAATAGTATACTCATTTCGGCCAGAAATGCCATCTTTGCTTGTGCAAGTCTGCTTTTTATGTCCTCCTTGCTTCATCTATTATGCTACTTTGTTACCTTGGTAGCAGAATTTTCACTTCATATACTTTATGCCCCCCCCCCCCCCCCCCCGGGTTTCATAAGATTATTGCTTATCTTATTTCTTCTACTCTTCTCTCTCTCTCTCTCTCTCTCTCTCTCTCTCTATCTCTATCTCTATCTCTCTCTCTCTCTCTCTCTATCTCTCTCTCTCTCTCTCTCTCTCTGCAGAAAATCAGATTGTGGTAGTGTGTAGGCTACTGTATGAAAGGTTATTTTACTGTTGAGCTAATATCTTTAAATGTTTTCTTTTTTTGTAAATTCTACATATAAAAGATGACTCAATCATAAAGATTATTGTGAACATATCAGCACTTTACTAGGCATGGTCCTGTTGGAGGTGGTATGCTCTTGACTCCCTTAACCAAATAACTTTCCCAGCTAGTTGTAGAGGGAGACCTACAGTTTAACAAACTCCAACATGGAATTTTTCACACCAATGAATCATTACCAGAGGTGAAAGAAGCCATAAGTGACAGAAAAAAGGTCTAGGACCAACTGTGGTGCTGAATCCAAGGTTTTGGATTGGGAGCAATTGAAAGGAATGGGTAGTTTCTTCAGAAGAGTTTATGAGCACCAACAAAAGGAAAACAAGGATAGTGAACATAATGAAATAAGTGATGTAGAGGGCATTAGATTAGGAAATGAGATGAGATGTAACAATAGTAAAAAAAGTTGTGCTGTTTGGGGCGAAAAATAACTTTTGATGGAGGTACAAGAGAGGCTATAAAATGCACACTGGCTTGTAGAAGCAAAATGTCTGAAAAATAATTTTTAACACTGAATTTAAATTTGTGTTATGAAATATTTTCTGGTCTATATCCTTGTACAGAAGTGAAATGTGGGCACTAAACAGTTCAGAAGAGAAGGGAAGAAAAGATTTTGAAATGTGGGGCTGTAAAAGAATGAAGAAGATTAGATTGGTATATCATGTAACTGAGGCACTAAATCAAATTGAGGAGAAAAGAAATTTATGGCAAAACTTGACTATAAGAAGGAATTCTGAAGCAACACAATTGTTAATATGGCACTTCAGGGAAGTGTGGGAGCAAAAATTGTATAGGGAGACCAAGGGATGAATTGGTCAAGTCAGTGAAGGAAAATTAAGGAAATAAATTTGTGTAGTTGCAAATTTGTGTACTGTGATAGCAGCAGGGTAATAAAAAAATACTAAAAATCTTGACTGTTGAGATGTGAATGTGGGGGTGGTGGTGGTAATTTGAAGGTCACTATTTTATGTCTTTCTAGAATAACTAGAAGACTACCGCTTCTAGCGAAAATGTTTCCCTGTACAAAATTAAGCTGTATTAAATTCCATACAAAAAAATCTTATTCATTTTTCTCTAGGACGGATAGTTTCATGTTGCAGGTGATGGAAAAATTGCAGATAATTACAAATAGTTGTTTTTAATACTACAAAGTTGATGATTATTGTTATGTGAACTTGAATAAGAAGAAATGTTAGATGTGTACCACATGTTAAGTGCAGTAGAACTGTGTTGAGAGACAAAATTGTATTCTGGGTCTACAACAGGGTGGAAAGTTGGGGGGAGGGCGGTGGAGAATTGGAGGATGCACTTACTACCTTCATAGGTACGCTAACTGAAGAGTGAGCAAGCAAATCCTGATCCTCTCTCCTACCCCACTAAATAACAAAAAACTACAGGGTGTTTCACAAAGTTACACCAAACCTTCCACAGCTCGTCTTATGAATCACTGGCGCCTGTGTGTGTGTGTGTGTGTGTGTGTGTGTGTGTGTGTGTGTGTGTGTGTGTGTGTGTGTGTGTGTGTGCGCGCGTGCAGATGTTCCCTGGAGATGTTTATTTTCCATAAAATCCATTAACACTATATGCACTACAGATGTGGAGTACTACAAATATTAACAAAAGAAATGTGTATGGACAGAATCTATGTAAATCTTAGCGCATTGTTCTACAGTACTAGATGGGAAATTGATTCCTAGTCACCCTGTACAGCAGCTGTTGTTTCTTCTGGGAAATTGTCTTCGCCCACAATGAGTGCTGTTCACTTTTTAGTTTACAGACTGAGTATACCTTCCAAGCATTTCCTGTCCACATCTTACAAGTAGACAAAATAACTTCACTTAGACGAATGGAGAAACTGGTAGAAGCTGACCTCGGGGAAGATCAGTTTGGATTCCGTACAAAAATTTGGAACACGTGAGGCAATACTGACTCTACGACTTATCTTAGAAGAAAGATTAAGGAAAGGCAAACCTACATTTCTAGCATTTGTCGACTTAGAGAAAGCTTTTGACAATGTTGACTGGAATACTCACTCTTTCAAATTCTAAAGGTGGCAGGGGTTAAATACAGGGAGCGAAACGCTATTTACAATTTGTACAGAAACCAGATGGCAGTTAGAAGAGTCGAGGGACACGAAAGGGAAGCAGTGTTTGGGAACGGAGTGAGACAGGGTTGTAGCCTCTCCCCGATGTTATTCAATCTGTATATTGAGCAAGCAGTAAAGGAAACAAAAGAACAATTCGGAGTAGGTATTAAAATCCACGGAGAAGAAATAAAAATTATGAGCTTCGCCGATGACATTGTAATTCTGTCAGAGACAGCCAAGGACTTGGAAGAGCAGTTGAACGGAATGGACAGTGTCTTGAAAGGAGAAGTCGGGTGATGCTGAGGGAATTAGATTAGGAAATGAGACACTTAAAGTAGTAAATGAGTTTTGCTATTTGGGGAGCAAAATAACTGATGATGGCTGAAATAGAGAGGATATAAAATGTAGGCTGGCAATGGCAAGGAAAGTGTTTCTGAAGAAGAGAAATTTGTCAACATTGAGTATAGATTTAAGTGTCAGGGAGTCTTTTTCTGAAAGTATTTGTATGGAGTGTAGCCATGTATGGCAGTGAAACATGGGCGATAAATAGGTTGGACAAGAAGAGAATAGGAGCTTTTGAAACGTGGTGCTACAGAAGAATGCTGAAGATTAGATGGGTAGATCACATAACTAATGAGGAGGTATTGAATAGAATTTGGGAGAAGAAGAGTTTGTGGCACAACTTGACAAGAAGAAGGGTCCGGTTGACAGGATATGTTCTGAAGCATCAAGGGACCACAAATTTAGCATTGGAGGGCAGCGTGGAGGGTAAAAATCGTAGAGGGAGATCAAGAGATGAATACACTAAGCAGATTCAGAAGGATGCAGGTTGTAGTAAGTACTGGGAGATGAAGAACCTTGCACAGGATAGAGTAGCGGAGAGATGCATCAAACCAGTCTCAGGACTGAAGACCACAACAACAATAACAACTTGTTTTTATGCAGTAGAGGTATTTTCAGTTTATTGGCTAAGTATTTATTTTCAGTTGTTAAATAAGCTATTGTGTAATAGCTCAACAGTAGGAGCTATCAATTGTCAACCACACTGGAGATCCTGCTCCAGGTGCAACATGCTGTCAGTATATATATAATATGAGGGGTGTTTGAAAAGTCCGTTCAAAGTCAGAGATATGGCACCACCGGCTGTATCGAGGTCATGTTTAGGTAGCAGCATCTTTGGAAAGAATGCACAGGAAGTTTGTCATATTGGTCTATTTCTTTGTGTTTGTCATTCGTGTGAATCAAGGAAGTCGAGTGATTGTCAAAAACTGGACGCAGAAGAATTTTGTGTGGTGATTAAACATTGCTTTATGAAAGGCAAAACACCTCAGTAGACTAAAGAGAAGCTTGATAAACATTACGGTGACTCTGCACCTTCGATTAGAACAGTTTATAAGTGATTTCAAAATTTTCAGAGTGACCATATGGGCACAAGTGATGCTGAATGTTCTGGGTGCCCTGCGGGGGTTAAGACTCCAAAAATCATTGATAAAATCCATGATATGGTGATGGATGACAGAAGAGTTAAGGTGCGTAAGATTGCTAGTGCTGTGGGCATCTCGAATGAACGAGTACATTTTGCATAAACATTTGGACATGAGAAAGCTATCAGCAAAATGGGTTCCGCGATTGCTCATACTTGACCAAAAACGGAATCGTGCAAAGTGTTCCAAGGATGGTTTGCAGCTGTTCAGAAAGAATCCGCAGGACTTAGTGTTGTTTCGTTACTGTGAATGAAACGTGGATACATTACTATACTCCTGAGACCAAACAACAATCTAAAGAATGGGTTACCAAGGGAGAATCTGCACAAAAAAGGCCCTTGGCCAGAAATGTTATGGCGACAGTATTTGGGGATTCGCAAAGGATAAACCTCATCAACTATCTGGAAAAGGGTAAAACTATTACAGGTGCATAGTATTCATTGTTATTGGACCATTTGAAAACCAAGCTGCAAGAGAACGCCGGTGATTGGACTGCAAAAAGTCCTTTTCCATCACGACAATGCACTGGCACACACCTCAGCAGTTGTGGTCGCAAAATTAATGGAAATGAGTCCAACTAGTTTCACATCCCCCCCCCCCCCCCCTTATTCCCCCCCTATTCTCCAGACTTGGCTCCCTTGGACTACTATTTGTTCCCCAATTTGAAGAAATGGCTGGTGGGACAAAGATTTTATTCAAATGAGGTGGTGATTGCACCAACTAATAGCTATTTTGCAGACTTGGACAATTCCTATTATTTGGAAGGGATCAACAAATTAGAACAGCATTGGACAAAGTGTATAAGTCTAAAAGGAGACTATGTAGAAAAATAAAAATGGTTTACCCCAAACACGTAAGTAGTTTTTATTTTTGCTCGGACTTTTCAAACGCCCCTCGTACAATGTTAATTTCATTGTCTCCACTGTCAATGGCTGGAATACTTTTCACGGTATGTGAAGATATCAAATACATAATCCCAGCCTCAACTCTCCCAACATCTGAAGAGGCCCAGAGGCTTAAATTGACTCCCTCTGCAACAGAACTTAATCACTTAGATGTTAAGGAACTCACGATAATTCAACACAAGTCAAGCGTTTAATTACAGCACATTACTGTTCTAGGTTTCAACATGATTAATTCTATTCCTTCAGGCATATTGAAACCCAATTTGCAAGATACACTGTGGGTGTGTAGTAATGTAGTAAGTGGCTCCACTCACTTCAGCCCATTCTATAAGTGCCAAAAATTCCTGACTGGAGGAGATTAAATACGGTGACTTTCTGGTCATTCATTAATTTACCATTGTGTACAACATGGTTACTGGGCTTAACAATGTGCTGTCAATAAAAGACAGCATCACAGTGCCACATTTACCAGTGCAATAACTCTCTCACCAACATTACATAGGTCCCTTATATCGTCACACTCACAAATTGAGCACTTCTCAGCCATTGTTTGTAGGAATGTATTTTACACAAAAACTCACTTAGCATCAGCAGATATTTACTCACTTAATAAATTGAAAAGGAGTACTGTATACAAACACTAGCTCAAACAAGTTATTTTGTATACTTACATTGGAGAACTGGACAGGGAATGCCGGGGAGATAAGTCAGTCTGTAAACTGAAAACTGAAGACCACTTGTGATGTAGGAAATAGCCTTTCATAGAAGGAAGATAAAACTGCTGCACAGCATGACTTAATTTCCCCTGTTGCAGTGTAGGTTAGTGTACAGAGACGTACATAGTCCATATGCTTTTCTTTTTATATTATAAGTTATCCATATCTGTATTCAGTAACATAGTGTTACTAAAACTGTAATAGAAGGGAGAACTGATAGAGGTACTCAAGGTACCCCTCCACCACACACTGTCCCCTCAACCTACTGGGAGTGTCTGTGCACTGTCATGAGTGATTCATGAGGTGATCTGGAGAAGGGTTGGTATACCTCGGTGACACACACTGATTGCTTTTTATGACGACGTGTGGTAAATAACATTGGGAAGTGTCTGCTCACTCTTCATGACCTATGAATGAGGAACTGCATGACCACAATCTGGTAACGTACCTTCCTTACATTTCCAGAACACAATTTATCCTCGAATATGGTTCTACTGCAGTTAAATAATGATCACCTTAATATTTGTTCTTGATCTAATTCATTTAACAGTAATCAAACAATGGCAAATCCAGGGTGGAATGTAACAATATTATGAATAGGGAAGTTGCTGCTCACCATATAGTGGAGATGCTGAGTTGCAGATAGGCACAGCAAAAAGACTATCACAAATAAAGCTTGTGGCCATGAAGGCCATCGTCAACAATAAATGTACACACACACAGAGGGAGAGAGAGAGAGTGCGCGCGCAACTCACACTCACGAAGGCAGCCTCGGGCAACTGAAACCGTGCTGCGAGCAGCAGCAACAATGCATGATGGGAATGGCGACTGGGTGGGGATAAGGTGGTGACTGCGGGGGGGGGGGGATAGTATGATAGGGATGGTGGACAGTGAAGTGCTCCAGGTTAGATGGAAGGCAGGGGAGAGATGGGAAGGGGGGGGGGGATTAATGGAAAAGGAGAGAAGTAAAAAGACTGAGTGTGATGGTGGAATGTTGCCCGTGTAGTGCTGGAATGGGTTGGATGGGTGAGGACACTAATTGAGGGCTGAGGCCAGGAGGGCTATGGGAACGTAGGATGAATTGCAGGGAAAGTTCCCACCTGCACAATTCCGAAAAGCTGGTGTTGGTGGGAAGGCTTCATATGGCACAGGTTGTGAAACAGTCACAGAAATGAAGGATGTCATGCTTGGCAGCGTGTTCAGCAACAGGGTGGTCCACTTGTTTCTTGGCCACAATTTGTCAGTGACCATTCATGCGGACAGACATGTCCACATAGAATGCAGCACACTGGTTGCAGCTTAGCTTGTAGATCATGACTGGTTTCACAGGTAGCCATGCCTTTGATGGGATAAATAATGTTCGTGACCGTACTGGATTACGTGGTGGTGGCGGGAAGATGTATGGGACAGGTCTTGCATCTAGGCCTATTACAGGGGTATGAGCCGTGAGTGGGGTAAGGGGGTTGGGAGCAGGAGTTGTGGAAGGATGGAAGAGTATATTGTGTAGGTTTGGAGGACAGCGGAACACCAGTGTGGTATGGGTGGAAAGGATAGTGGGTAGGACATTTCTCATTTCAGGGCACGACAAAAGGTAGTTCAAACCCTGGCGGAAAATGTACTTCAGTTGGTCCAGTCCGGAGTGGTACTGAGCTAAGAGGGGAATGCTCCTCTGTGGTCGGACGGTGGGACTTTGGGAGGTGGTGGGAGACTGGAAAGATAAGGCATGGGAGATTAGTATTTTTACAAGGTTGGGAGGATAATTATGGTCTGTGAAGGCTTCAGAGAGACCTTTGGTATATGTCGAGAGGGACCGTTCGTCACTGCAGATGAGACAACCATGGGTGGCTAGGCTGTATGGAAGAGACTTCTTGGTATGGAACGGGTGGCAGCTGTTTAAGTGGAAGTATTGCTGGTGGTTCATAGGTTTGATGTATACAGAGCTACATGTGTAGCCATCTTTGAGGTGGAGGTCAACATGTAGGAAAATGGCTTGTTGGATTGAGCAGGACCAAGTGAAGCAAAGTCATCAATGAATGTGAACCAGGTGAGGGGTTTAAGATTCTGGGTTTTTAGGAAGGGTTCCTCTAGATGGCCCATGAATAGGCTGGCACAAGACGGTGCCATGCGTGTGCCCATAGCTGTACCCCGGATTCGTTTGTAGGTAATGCCTTCAAAGGAGAAGTAATAGTGGGTGATGATATAGCTGTTCATGGCGACTACGAAGGAGGTTGTTGGTTTGTAATTCGTCAGGTGTTGGTAAAGGTAGTGTTAAACAGTGGTAATGACATGGGTATTAGGAATGTTACTGGGAAGGGAGGTGGCATCAATAGTAACCAGTTGGGCACTGTGTGGTAAAGGGACAGGAACTCAAATGCTTAGGCCCATCCCAGAACCTCTCCCCAGAGTCCACCTCTCTACTCGCCACTACCACTCCCTGAACTCCTACATTCTACATGGTGCCCCCACTGAGCAAATTTCTCCTTTCATAGACCAATACCTCCAACCTGTTACCTGGAACCTAACCTGGATACCAACCTTTTCCTCCTCCAACTTTCCACAGTTCCTGTCCCTTCACCACACGGTGCCCTCCTCATTACTGTTGATGCCATCTCCCTGTACACTAACATTCCTAATGCCCATCGCCTTACCACTGCTGAACACTACCTTTCCCAATGCCTGACGGATTCCAAACCAACAACCTCCTTCCTAGTCACCATGACCAGCTACATCCTCACCCTCACCCACAATTACGTCTTTTGAAGTAATTATCTAGAAACAAATCTGGGGTACGGGTATGGGCACCCGCATGGCACCATCCTATGCCAACCTATTCATGGGCCATCTAGAGGAATCCCTCCTAAAAACCCAAAATCTCAAACCCCTCACCTGGTTTACATTCATTGATGTCATCTTTGTGATCTGGATTGAGGGTAAGGACACCCTATCCACATTCCTCCAGAACCACAACTACTCCCCCCCCACCCCACCCCCCATTTGTTTCATTTGGTCCTACTCAACCCAATAAGCCACCTTCCTAGATGTTGACCTCCAACTCAAGGATAGCTACATCAGTACCTCTGTCTACATCAAACCTACGAGGTGCATTAAAGTTCTAAGGCCTCAGATTTTTTTTCTCCGGACTGGAAAGAGATAGAAACATGCGCATTGTTTTAAAATGAAGCCGCATTCATTGTCAATACGTCCCAGAGATGGCAGCACCGTACGGCAGATGGAATTTTACCGCCAGCGGCGAGAATGAGAACTGTTTTAAATACTTAAAATGACGACGTTTTCCTTACTCGAACAGCGTGCAATCATTCGTTTTCTGAATTTGCGTGGTGTGAAACCAATTGAAATTCATCGACAGTTGAAGGAGACATGTGGTGATGGAGTTATGGATGTGTCGAAAGTGCTTCGTGGGTGCGACAGTTTAATGAAGGCAGAACATCGTGTGACTACAAACCGAAACAACCTCGGGCTCGCACAAGCCGGTCTGACGACATGATCGAGAAAGTGGAGAGAATTGTTTTGGGGGATTGCCGAATGACTGTTGAACAGATCGCCTCCAGAGTTGGCATTTCTGTGGGTTCTGTGCACACAATCCTGCATGACGACCTGAAAATGCGAAAAGTGTCATCCAGGTGGGTGCCACGAATGCTAACGGACGACCACATGGCTGCCCGTGTGGCATGTTGCCAAGCAATGTTGACACGCAACGACAGCATGAATGGGACTTTCTTTTCGTCAGTTGTGACAATGGATGAGACGTGGATGCCATTTTTCAATCCAGAAACAAAGGGCCAGTCAGCTCAATGGAAGCACACAGATTCACCGCCACCAAAAAAATTTCGGGTAACCGCCAGTGCTGAAAAAATGATGGTGTCCATGTTCTGGGACAGTGAGGGCGTAATCCTTACCCATTGCGTTCCAAAGGGCACTACGGTAACAGGTGCATCCTACGAAAATGTTTTGAAGAACAAATTCCTTCCTGCACTGCAACAAAAACGTCCGGGAAGTGCTGCGCGTGTGCTGTTTCACCAAGACCCGCACATCGAGCTAACGTTACGCAACAGTTTCTTCGTGATAACAACTTTGAAGTGATTCCTCATGCTCCCTACTCACCTCACCTGGCTCCTAGTGACTTTTGGCTTTTTCCGACAATGAAAGACACTCTCCGTGGCCGCACATTGACCAGCCGTGCTGCTATTGCCTCAGCGATTTTCCAGTGGTCAAAACAGACTACTAAAGAAGCCTTCGCCCCTGCCATGGAATCATGGCGTCAGCATTGTGAAAAATGTGTACGTCTGCAGGGCGATTATGTCGAGAAGTAATGCCAGTTTCATAGATTTCGGGTGAGTAGTTAATTAGAAACAAAATCGGAGGCCTTAGAACTTGAATGCACCTTGTATGAACCACCAGAAATAGCTCCCATTAAACAGCTGCCACCCAACTGTGATTTTACCATCCAAATGGTACCTTTTTGTGGGAAATGTAATGTAGTTTTAATTATGTGCAGGTAAACAGTTGGAGTAGAAGCCATAGTGTTAATAATTAACACTTCTTTTTTAATTAAAGAAAAAACTATTAAGGGGGCCTGTACACCTGGTGCCCTACCCATACACTCACATCCCATGCGTGAAGATTTTTAGTATTTTGTTCGTAGCAGTCTCCCCTACAACTACACGCACTTTCGTACAGCTTACATATTTTGGTGTTCGTTGACTGAGCTAAATACTAAAACAGGTTCAGATTTATGTAGGTTGCAGTAGTTATTTGGAGAAGGGGGCTTGCATGGATAGATTCCGTGGAGATTTGCATCAAACCAGTCGTTGTTCTGTAGACCACCACCCCAACAGTGGGTTGGACCTACTTACAAGGGGAGGCCGCCAACTGTGAAATTCAGATTAGATTCATACTGCGCATAATAAAAGCTCATGGCCAGAGGTGTAATGTGGCAAAGCACCAAGATGCACTTCTCAGCCGTTGTCGAGAAAATCGACAGTTAAAAGAAACCGCTGCGGTGAAATACTCTCTACGATTAAGTTTTCTACAGCGTCGTGGCGCAGCGGTAAGCGCTCGGGTTAATTGCTTATGCATGTTGGTGAAGGCGGATCGCTCTCCAATTGTACTGCCTCCATTTCTCTCTTTTTTTTTTTAACAGGGTGTACCAAAGCTCTTCCGTCCGCACTGATTTTCGAAGATGTTGTAAGTTGCGCTAGGGACCGCATCTACCTTCTGTCGAAGTTAGCAGGCAACTACGCTGTTATGCGGCGGCTCGTTTCGGCCCATTCAACATCTGTCCTTCAAATGTAACGAGCGAGTAACGGAGTTTATATTTCATACCTGCCACAGCAAATTTGTGTTCGTGGGGTCTCTATTCTAATTCGAACGTTTGACTTACGCTATACGTATTCGTTTCGGAATATCGTTTCTACGTCTTCCGTTAACTATACGTGGTTAACATTATGAAGACAATTAATAACATTTGTGAAATACAACTTACTTTGCGGAAAACATAATGATGTTCGAAGTCGTCAGTTTTTCCACGACAAACGACTTTCAACAACTTATTATATGCATAATTGTTGCAACTGATTGCCTGGGATATATATATGAATTACAAAAAACAAATACTAAAAAAAAAGTTGCATGGTGTGAGATTCGATCCGGCGACCTTCGGATTACAAACCCGAGCGCTTACCGCTGTGCTGCGATGCTGTGGAAAATTATTAATCGTAGAGAGTATTTCACCACAATGGTTTCTTTTAACTGTAGATTTTCTCGACAACGGCTGAGAAGTGCATCTTGGTGCTTTGCCGCATTACACCTCTGGCCATGAGCTTTTATTATGTGCAGTACGAATCGAATCTGAATTTCACAATTGGTGGCTTCCCCTTGTTAGTAGACCACTTAGCCACACGTCAGAGATATTTACAGCAGTTCAATGTTACGTATGTTATATGACTGAGCAACAGTTGGGATTCCCTGCCTTACTACAAATAAATTATCGACACTGATACTCTGTTTTCACTGCTTGGTGTGTATTGGAATTGACCTGCTAAATTTGCAGTGAAAGTGTTGCCAATGGGCACTAGTAGGGTGATTTCCTGGTTGCATCCCGCAACACATTTACAGTTCAAAGAAATGATCCTTCCACTTCGAGCACTGACTGTCTCCTCTGCCATTTTGCTAGTGCCATACTGGTCAATTTCTCATTTCCCTGAATACATGAGGGGTGTGTGTGTGTGTTTCCTTCAGCCTTGCATTTCCTCTTTTCTGGACGTCACTTCCACTATTGCTTATTGCTTAACTGTTTTGTTGTGGTCACAAAAAACTGTGAATATCAACATTTAATTACTTTGTCTTAAGTAAAGTATAAATTTTAAAATTAAAACCGGCTATGTTGTGTCCACTGGCCTTGTCTTTGGCTGCACAGTGACTGGAAGAAAGTTATTGCTGTAGTTACATATTTTGTTAATTTTGTAAAAGTTTATTTCTATTTCCATATTAACAGTCTTAAGTCTGACACATGATTATTATTGTTATTTCAGGATCTTGATGAAACTTTGGCTGAACGATTGATGGGCCTAGGTGAAATGTTTCCAGAGAGTGTTCGTAATATTACATACTCTCTGGTCACTGGGACCTATCAGGGAATAAAAGGTTTATAATTACTCCATTTTGTAATAATTTTAATTCAACATTTTTAATCTGCTTAAATAATGCCAGTGTTGTATATTTGATAAGAGGAAAAGATTTATGTACCATTTGTAATCCATAATTTTGATTACAGGTCTTTACAGCTTTGGGCGAGTTGCAACATGGCTTTTCTTCAGTTCCTCAGTAATCCTGCTTGCTCCTGTCATTTTTGAAGTTGAAAGAGCTCAGATGCAAGAAATGCAGCGTAGCCAACAAAAGCAGGTGTGTTAAATTTTTGATTCAGCAGATATGATGGGGTACCATAAGGAGTTAGAGTAAACCAATCCGTGCAGAACCACCTGTCGGCTTTGATGCGCGACATTTGTTGTTACGTGATGTCATGTTTGCAAAGCATATTTGAAATGCTTTGTGTGTGGGGATGACATTTGTCTGTTAGCGCTTTCTAGAGCTGAATGCCTATGTTCGGGAATTATGTTAGTGAGGCGTTGGACTTAGTGACGTAGGTTACTGGAAGTTTGTTTTTGTTGGCTTGTCAGCAAGTTGTTGTAATGGTATTAATCATTAGCTACTGATTTGTGTTTCGCTTTGGAAATGTTAAGTCACTGTGTTCTTAATGGTTAGAAATTAATTTTTTAGATTGTTGCTACTTACAATGAAATTAAACAAGTTGTGTATTAGTTGTTGCTGTGGGTGGTGATATTACCATGACAAATATCTGCATTAATATGGCCTCATGGTGGAATTTTGAAGTGTGAACAGGGTGGTGAATTAATGAAATAAACAAATAGTTGCTACATCTCCAGCAGGAATGAGTTTATGGTGGTGTCATTCTGACAGTATTTGGAGATAGGTTAGGATAGATACCTGGTTTGAGAAATATAGGCAGGATATTATTTTGTTGATTTGTTATTACTGATGTTGCTTGTCAATTGCATTTTATGCCCATGAGACAGGTGTGAGATTGGTTTCATGTTTGTAGGGAGGTTTGCTCAAAGTTTATAAACGACAGGACAGAGGCGAATTTAAAAATTTTGCACCCTAGGCACACCATATTATATGCAACCCCCCCCCCCCCCCCCCACCTCTCCAAAAACAGTTTTAAATAATAACTATTAACAGATCACTTCACATTTGCTGTTTTGGCTGGGAGCTGTTTCCGTACTCTGTGTTGTTCTGAAGACACGTCAGCGATCTAGTCGCGCTCAATCAAAATGTAGTATCTTTCCTAAACTGTATTTGGTGTACAGCAGCAGATAAACTTAAAACTGCATCGTATTAACACATTCTTCTGTTGAAAGACAACAGAAACGAACACAATGAAAATGACTTTTCTTCTATCGCCAAAAAATTTAGCAGATCGTGTAGGTGACAATGGATTTTTGTTATACATTCACTTTTAATATGTTCTTTTACACAAAACCAGTGAAAATTAAAATGAAGTTGTGTTACGATCTAAAAATTGAAGCGAATGTGTCGGACATTAGAAATTAATATGTACTTTTACAGAGATGCATTAACAATTAAAATTGAAATTGTTTTATGATCTAATGACTTAAAAAAACACGTTTGATATTAATACATGATTCTATAGGAAAACGTAAGAAATGAAATAAAAGATTTCGGTGCATGAACTAATAACTAAAGACAAACACACACACATAACTGGATTTGCTATTACATAATAATTAACATGTAAAGCATTAGGGGCTGTGCAGCTAGATGCTGCATAATAAGTGTACACAATACCTTTAATCCAGGGCTGAACTGTTTTGTACTGCAGCTACTACTCTCACCGTAGCTCTTTCTAACGGTATTAGCAAAGCTTTTACGTATTTATCGATAGAACTGAACTACGTTATTTATTAAGGGGCTCCGGAAAGGCTCAAAATCACGAAAAGTTCAATTTTTACTTTTTTGTGTTTTCTGAATCTGCAGACTATTACCTTTTAATAGATATATAATTTATTCAATTCCGAAGACTACAACTATTTTTAAATTTTTTTTGAAATGTGTTCTACATGGGCGTGACACACTGTGGCGCTGTTAAACTGCTGTCAAATGGTGTTATTATTAACGTCCGTGTTCATCAGGTACATTTTAGTGATGTGAGATAAAGTATGTGTTGTGGCTAACCTGTGATGGTTCAATATATATCGCTGGTGTGATTGTCGATTGTTTCATGTTTATTTACTCTGTCGTTATCTCGAAAATATTCGTAATTAATTCTGTTTCTTGAGTCTCTGTTTTGTTGAAGTATAATAATGAGTAAAAGTAAAGTTATTAGAAATCCTCTGAAGGCTTTTAAGAAAAGGAGAAATGTTGGAAAGCCAAAGGTATGTGTTATTACTGTAAACAATAAAGACGATGAAAATCCTCAACATAGCTTGTGTCCCAAAGAAGAAGACAGTTGGTGTAAATATAACAAAGGATTGCTAACTGGTGAAGTGTACACTCATAAGCATAGTCTGCCTCATGCAATAATGGAGGTGATAAAACCTATTTTCAGAGACTTAGCAGCGCCTGAACTGTTGAAAAAGTGTATTCACGGAAAAACTCAAAACCCCAATGAAAGTGTAAATAGTGTTATATGGTCGAGAATCCCCAAGACTGTATTTGTTGGAATAGAAACACTTCACTTTGGTGTGTATGATGCTGTTGCGACTTTCAATGATGGCAACATTGTAAGGTGCAAGGTATTTAGAAATATGGGAATGAAGATAGGTTCTAACATGGTACGAGCGATGCTTGCTTTAGACAAGGAACGCCTTCGGGCTGCAGACAGGGCTGTAAAGAGTCTAGAAATACAAGCAAGAGTAAACAGGAGGAGGAACAAGAGGAAGCTGGAGGAGGTGTTTGCAGAGGATGAAGATAATCCATCCTATGGACCTGGAATGCACTAAAAAGTTAATCCAATCTTTGTCGCTCGATTCCCAAAACTTTTATTTTCTCATACTAATTACATGTTTTCTAAGGATCTTCCAAACATATTTGTTTCAAACTTTCAGTAAATGTTACACAGTACCTTCTGCATAATTTAACACAGCCTTTTTCCAAAAAACTGTATATTTTTGAATATATAAATAAAAAATTGCAAAAAAATGTTGTGAATTTTCATTACAATTGAAAAAAAATCATCTTTAATAACTGAACTAAAATTTTGTAAAATCCCTGTGTTAAGTTGTAGCCCATATTCCAATAAATAATCTGTAAAAAGTTCAACTTCCTACCTCAAATACTTTGTGAGGAAAGATGTAATTTATAAGCGTTATTTTAACATTGCAAGTATAGGGCGTTCCGGAGCCCCTTAACACTTTTTCATCTGAGCGATCTCTCCGATAAGATATATATTTCTGCGATAACTATACATTTCAGCCGACACCAAGAATACATATCAGTTGTAATGTAAGACAGTATCAGCTTATTGTTTAGTACTGTCGGGCGCCTTCGGTCACGTCTACATGTAACGAAGGTTTAGTTGCACGTCCTGCCATTGGCAATTGTATAATAACAGATAATACGTAGTTTGTAAATCGAATGAATGTGATCGTAGTTGTAATAAAAAACACATTATCCTAAATTTTTAAAACTAATGTGAATAAATAAACGAACTCGCCAGACAGCAAAGATTTCGTCTGGCTTTGACGGCAGAAAACTCCTTGATCATATCTTCATAGTTCAGTCTTTTAAGAGCCGAAAACGAGCATTCTGCCAAACAAATTGTAAATGCCATATATATAAATATTTAAAGAGCAATGGCAACATTTGGAAACACAAATTGTAACCTCTCCTTTCATAAAAATTTACTCATTTCGACTGGTATATCACTAATCTCAGAAATTTTCAAAAGTTCTATGAAATGTACACATTCACTAGGGAATGTAGGCTATATCTGTGTCATATAATGCTTGGAGTTTTGCTGCACATTCAGCAATATTGTCAGGTGAACTTAATGTTACCAAAAACTGTGGAGTAGTCCAACTGTGTTCTATAGATTCCCTTCCTCATCACTAACTTGGTGTACAAGTTGTCGAGTACTGGGAGAAATGTTTAAACTCTAAATTTTTTCCTTCCAGTCAGAAAAATTTCTTAAGTCCGCTTCTTCGTCATCATGAAGTTTGTGTTTTCTTGATCTTCTATAGGTGCATTCATTGTCTATATCAGTCACCATCTCCATGGATTTATTTTCATAATAGTTGAACATGCCACGAATAGATGCAATAAATACTACAAGTGATTCATATAATTCATGCACTATGTTAGTATCAATATTTACACTTTGCAATTTCAGATTAATGCTATTTAATCTCTGGAGTATGTCCTTCCAAACAGTCATCATGAATACTGTTTCTAGTCTGCTTAGGTGATTCAATAAAGCCAAAGTGCCATTTCATCCAAGTGGTTTTTCAAACGTATTATTGGTAACATGTGTGAGGGGATTGATAACGCTCTCCCAGTTTTCATATGCTTCCTCTCTTGCTGACAAACCTGTTTCTGATAAACATTTTTTACCTTGTTGCTTCCTGGTTTGAAAGTAAGTTTATCCCAGTGCTGTGTAGAAGCAGAGAAAATATTATATAAACGTTTTGCACTACATTGAAAAATGAACATGCTTCCCAATAACAGGTTGCAGCACTAGTGCCAACTAAATTCAAAGAATGTTCTGCACAAGGCACATAATGCACTTTCCGATTTTATTCTTTAATGCGTGCCTGCAAACCAGTGTAGGTTCCTAACCTATTGCTAGCATTGTCGTGTGACTGGCCTCTACAGTCAGTGATATCAATGGAATTTGTAGACGGGATGTTTAGTATGGCCTCAGCTAAGTTTTTGGACTTGTGTCCCCGGTTTGGCAAAAATAGAAGGAAACATCACCATTCTCATTCACATATCTTAATATGAAAGATAATTGATCAATATATGAAATGTCCGCAGTAGAATCTACTGTTATAGAGAAATATTTTGCCTGTTTTATTTCACTTATGATAATTCTTTTTATTCGTTCAGAAAGAAGCTCTAGTATTTCATCACAGATTATTGGAGAAAGATAACTTGTATGTCCTTGCCCTGGATTTCCATGTCATTCAATGTGCTCTGCGAAAAAAGGATCAGATTCAGCTGTAAGTTCAAGAGACATCATAAATTGGCCATTATGTAATGAATGAATGGAACCTTTCAACGTGTCCACATAGAAGAGATCCACAACTTGTTAGCGTCTTCACTTGTGCAAACACCCTTTTAAACACACTGCGCCAATAAATTTTTTCTGTCTCAATATATGACACAAAATGGTTATGTATTGTTCCAAGTGACTTTTTTTTCTTGTGAAGAGTGATAACTCAGAATTATTGTGTTAAAGTGAATTGTAATGATGAGATAAAATATTAGAAATATTTTTCCCATCTGCAATACCATTAGTAGCAATCGTGGCCTTACCTCCTAACAATCTACATGGTGCATAAAAAAAAAAAAAAAACCAGCACTGGTGCTATACTAGAGTACACCAGAAAATCACCCAAAGTTGATTCACCATTTAAAAGTTTAGGGTAAAATACATTTTTGTTCAGATATCTGATTTTATCATCTATTGATCATGCATTAGAAAAATAACTGTTACAATTTTGATTAATACCATGTTATAAGAGAACATCGATTGTTGCTTCATTAACACACCATTCTGCAGGATGATCACTAACAAGGTTATTTCTTTTTGTAATGTCTGACTCGACACTTAGTTTTTCGTGAAACTCGAAATCAGGAACAGTTTGCTTTTCATCATTTTTAATTTTTGTTTTGTCTGTATTTACTTCTTTTACAACAGCTGCAGTGCCAGAAATATCATCCGTACTACTTGAACTTGAAGTCAAACCAGCAACATTTTTTGTGAAAAATTTATCTACTTTGCCAAACATTTTTAGAACATTGGCTTCTAGTTTTCACCTTTCCTTCGATAATTTCAGAAATGCTGCCCCACTTAATTTTGTACACACACTGTTATTCATGTTAATGCACTTACAAAATTGTCAACCAACAGTCAAAACAAAAGAAAAAAAAAATGTAAAAGGAAAGAAAGACTGTATCCAGTTTCAATCGTACTAACTGCACGTGAGCACAGAGCTTTTTACTTTAAACATGGTGCGATGAACTGACAAACTCGGATCACTCAACATCACTGTGTATGAAAGAACGACAATGCAGAATAATTTTAATTTCATTGTCAGTGAACAGTAGAAGCACACCTGCCGGCTGGAATTTGTCTCTTAAAGAAAATGGGACAGTCCCTTTTTTAGCTTCTGTTTCCCATGTCGTCGGAATATTCTAGACACTGTCTTTCTGATTTAAAAAGCAAATAATTTTTGCAATTTCTCGCAGTGAGGTGTTCTGGATTGATTCTTATCCCACTTATTCTTACAACATTTTAGTGGTTTCTGTGGGCAGAGAAGACAAGACTACAAAGTTTAAGTAGGCTTGTTGGTAGTTGATGTGGTGTTGTCATTTGTGTGAATACTGCTGTTAGGTCTACACGCAAATGCACCTTTTGTTCCAACATAAAATAAAAATAACTGTTCCTTGAAGAAAAAAACTTAGTTAAGCAGCTTAATATAAAATTTGCAATCCCACGTAGTATTTGATTGCTCAGAGTGGGAACTTTGATATCTTGCAGGGTGGAAATTGAGAGCCTTCATTTGGAAAGGCAGTGATGCAGTTGGTGCAGTAGGAACCTGGATGTGGAAGGGCTGTTGCTGCAGGGGTTGAGTGTTCTGATATCATATTTAGAGTGGTGCTTCCCGCTCCTTTCCTAGAGGGCTCATGGCTTTTTCATGGGTTCACGCTTGCCACACACAAGGCGTCAAGCTGTTGCGGCCCTTTTGTCCTTCCTGTGCTGCATTTCCTTCCCCATGTCCTTTCCGCCCTATCCTCGCTCCTACCCTCCCCACAATCTCCTTCCCTTCTGTGTCCTTACTTTCATCAGCCCAGATTTCCTCCTGGTTTCTGCTATTCCTTCTGGTTTTAATTTCTCTTGTTTTTTCTCATTCATCTTTCCTTTTCAGTGTTTTTGGTCCCCTTTTGGGGTTTGACCTCCCCTTCTAAATTTTCTCTCTGTAGTGTGAGCCAACTGCAGAGCACCACCATAGCTAGAGTCTTTGGCATGTGGACTTACTGCCTATTCCATCTGTTCCTCAATGCCGTTGTTCTTAAATGCTCTATAACCAGCACAGTGGCCAGATGTGTGGTGGGGTCATTACATATCCTTTTGATTGAGGCACTGACAACATGGGAATCACACTTAGGATATTCTGAGCTGTTGCCTAGGCATGGTTGTTTCCGATTCTGGAGAATCTGAACTCCCAGCAACGGCCGCCGTGCCAGGTAACTTGTGCTATGGCTGGTTGGTGCCCAAGGGGAGAGCCCCTGATCGGAGTGGGGTGTATCTGGGTGGGCACTTTGCGTATGAAATGCAGCATGCTTAAAAAAACTGTTCTTCTGTGGCTATCTCTTTAGTTGACAATGGATCTTCTAATGCTGCTTCTTATGACCTGCTGCCTTCCATTGCATGGCTACACACTGGGAGGAGGGCCTGGCTTGCTGGCTTGGGTAAACTCTTTCCCCACTACCAGCTCTGCACCAGTACTGACGGAGAACACTTTCAAAGCCACCAAGCCATTGTTTTTCATGGAACCTGTCAAGGATGCTATTGTGCAAGTGGACTCTGAATAAGAGGTTGTCAGGTTTACTGTTGATCAAACTACTTCTGCTGTCCGCTCTGTGGTCCAGAACTGATGAGGGACTAAGGGCCAGTCTGGAATGGCAGATAGTTAATTTCGTTCAGCATGTTCAAAAAGGCCATAAGGAAAACGTGTAAATAAAGGCTCCTTTATTCTGACATTTGAGGGGAGACATTCCCAGAGGTCGTCAAGCTTGTGTGTTATAACTGTGGTATAAACCTGTATGTCTTGCCACCCACAAGGTGTTCTCGGTGTTTGCATTTCAGGCACAGGTCTTTCCACTGTACAGTGGCCCATCCGTGCGGTGAATGTGGGCACCCATTCCATGAGGGGAGCCCCTGTCTTTCCCATTCATTATGTTAATTGTCATGACCACCACTCTCCACGCTCCACATATTGCTCAGTTTATAAGAAGGAAATGAAGATGTATGAGTAAAAGTCCCTTGATCAACCTACAGTGAGGCTCCCAGAGAGAGAGAGAGCTGGGGGGGGGGGGGGGGGGGAGGAGGAAGCAGAAGTACTAGGACAAGGTGCCAACTCCCCCTCAAGACCTGAGTCTGACCTTTTGTTTATGGATGTCACCCCATCCTTGTTGGTGACGGATGGTGCCCCGACAGTGTGTGTGGCTTTGGTTTATTTACCTCCCATTTGGATCCTCATTCCGTTATTCAGTGGAACTGTAATGGATCTACTGACACCTTCTGGAGTTGCAATCCTTCATTTCCTTTTACTCTGCAGCTTGTGTCATGCTCCAGAAATCTCATTTTACTGATGCTCACTCAGTGAGCCTTTGCGGGTTCCATGTTTTATTGGAACCAGGTTGGCCCTTTGAGGGCTTCTAGTTGTTTCCACATTGGTCCATACAGACATTGTTAGTAGATGGGTCCCCCTTTGTGCCACATTGGAAGTGGCTGCCATCCGGGTCCACTTAGAATCTACGGTCACTATTTGCAATCTCTCCCCCTCCTGACAGGCCACCTATGCCCACTGACCTAGTTGCCAACTTTCAGCAACTTCTCCCTCCCTTCCTCAGCCTTGGGAACTTAAATGCCAATCACCTCTTGTAGGGCAGTGCTTTGTTGTCTAGTGTCAGTTCCTCCTTATAGATCGATTTGTCATGGATCACAACTTGTGATGGTTCCCCTACCCATTTTAGTGTTGCTTATGGCACTTTCTCTGCCATGGATCTTTTGCTTACTTCCTCTCCCTTGCTCCCTTCCTTACAATGGTCACCACATGGTGACCACTGTGATGGCGACTAGTTCATGTTGATTTTGTTATTCCCTTCCCACCTCCCAAGTTCCAGTTTGCCAAACTGACCTTTCCATCACACTGGCTGACCCCTATATACCTCCCAGGTTGTCTACCCCGTATTTGTCTGGTTGCATTAATGTTTGTCAATTTGGTTTTTTTTTTTAATACCAGCCTAGAATTCAGATGAATTTAGTTGGTAAGGACATTTTTATAGTTTTTTTGGTTTTTGTTGTATAAGATAGTAAGAGTGTTTATGCACATAATTTTCATTGATGTGTGGGGGGAAAAAGTGGTATTGAATTAGTTTTTTTAGGATTTGTGTGTTCAGTTGTTAATTGAAGCTCATAATTATTAGTTGATATTGGTGGTCGTCATAGAGTATGTTGTTGTTTTGTTCAGATTAGACTTTCAATAATAGTATTTGTATGGAAGTGAAACATGGCCGATAAATAGTTTAGGCAAGAAGAGAATAGAAGCTTTCGAAATGTGATGCTACAGAAGAATGCTGAAGATTAGATGGGTAGATCACGTAACTAATGAGGAGGTATTGAATAGAATTGGAGAGAAGAGAAATTTGTGGCACAGATTGACTAGAAGAAGGGATCAGTTGGTAGGGCATATTCTGAGGCATCAAGGGAGCACCAATTTAGTATTGGAGGGCAGTGTGGAGGGTAAAAATTGCAGAGGGAGACAAAGAGATGAATACACTAAACAGACTCAGAAGGATGTAGGTTTGACCTCCATTCTTCAAAATTTTCCCGAAGAGCGAGCCAACTGGGGAAGGGCGCCTTACATGGTGCATTGTGTCTATTGGCATTAAGATCTTTAGCCCACTTTCTCATCGTCACATTGCAGTGCCGCCCATTCTCCATCTTTGGCGAGGACACCTTCCTGGGTGCGTTTTCCACCATGCACTATGCAGTGTCACTTTCTGTGTTGACGACAACCATGGACTTCTTTGCACCTGATATCCAGCACAGTAGCCAGTCCGTTGTGGTGGGGCCACCCTGTACCCTGTTGGTTGTAGCCCCCTGACCACACAGGGATCGCTCTGCAGATGCCTGCGCCGTTAACTCCCCACGTATGCCAAGGGGTAGATGCCCATCTCCCTGGGGTATCGGGACTCCCGGCAATGGCCATCCAGCCAGGTGGTCTTAGCTGCAGCTGGGTGGCGCCCGTGGGGAGGGCCCCTGGTCAGAGTGGGTGGCATCAGTGCGGATGACATGCGATGGAGCGTAGTCAATCATCTCTTGTTGGTGGTGAAAGACCAGCAGTCTCTTAAGTGTTCACGAGCTCAATTCAATGCACAGAAGTAAGACCCCAAATCGTTCCCCTCCCAGGCCACACCATGGGAGAAACGTCAGGCTGAAGATGTCAGCAGATCTTATTCGCCCCTTGTGTGTTTGAGAGCTGATGGGGAATCTTTCATGACGATGAAGCCTCAGTTTTTTGTTGAGCCTTTAGAGGACAACTTTGGGGAGGTGGAGGGCTTGAGCAAAATGAGATCTGGGTCACTCTTGATCAGAACAGCATCCTCTGCCCAGTCACAGGTGTTACTCGCTTGTGACAAGCTGGGGATGTTTCTGTAACCATCACGCTCCATAAGAGCTTTACTATGGTCCAGAGTATCATATTTCACAGGGAAAGACCAGCAGTCTCTTAAGTGTTCACGAGCTCAATTCAATGCACAGAAGTAAGACCCCAAATCGTTCCCCTCCCAGGGGAATCTTTCATGACGATGAAGCCTCAGTTTTTTGTTGAGCCTTTAGAGGACAACTTTGGGGAGGTGGAGGGCTTGAGCAAAATGAGATCTGGGTCACTCTTGATCAGAACAGCATCCTCTGCCCAGTCACAGGTGTTACTCGCTTGTGACAAGCTGGGGATGTTTCTGTAACCATCACGCTCCATAAGAGCTTTACTATGGTCCAGAGTATCATATTTCACAGGGACCTTCGTTTGCAGTCTGACGAACTGCGCGCCAGTCCAGAATGACAAGGTGTAAATTTCATCCGGTGTGTCCACCAGGGTCCAGTGGATAATGAGGTTGCCACCAGTGCCTTCATCTTGGCCTTCGAGGGTGACACATTGCCCGAGAAGGTCAAGGTGATGATCTACCGCTGTGATGTAAAGCCCTATATCCCTTCCCCGATGCGGTGCTTTAAGTGCTGGAAGTTCGGCCATATATCTTCCTGCTTTACTTCCAGCATCACATGTCAAGATTGCGGACACCCGTCAGATCCCAATACTCCATGTGCCCCGCCTCCCATCTGTGTCAACTGCAGAGAGCACCATTTTCCTTGCTCGCCAGACTGCAGGATACTCCAGAAAGAAAGGAAAACCATATAGTACAAGACCCTGGACAGACTGACCTACACTGAGGCTAAGAGAAACTTTGAATGCCTGCATCCTGTGCGTATGACATCGTCTTACGCCGCTGCTACAACAGTTCTGGCACCATCAGCTCTGCCGACTGTCACCTCTGAGCCAGAAGATTACACCTGCCCCCTTGATGGTGGTTGTGGTGGGTGGGGGTATTCCTCTTTATGTTGTTCCTGCGTTCTTGCACTACCTACTTCAGGAGCAACCCCCCCCCCTCCCCCCCCCCCCCCCCGCCCCCCCGCCCCGCACGCAAACCATCGGGGATGTCAGTCCCAACTTTTAAGCCAGAGAAGCCTAAGTCTTCTTCGGCTTCTCTCGCTAGGAAGGGGCCTTGGCTGTCAGAATAAGGACGACACAGGAAATAACTGTCTGCAATGTATATCTTCCTCCAGATGGTGCAGTACCCCCGAATGTATTAGCTGCACTGATTGACCAATTCCCTAAACCTTTCCTACTTTTGGGAGATTTTAATTCCCATAACCCCTTGTGGGGTGACGACATGCTTACTGGCAGAGGCAGAGATGTCGAAACTTTACTGTCTCAGTTCGACTTCTGCCTCTTAAATACTGAGGCCGCCACACATTTCAGTGTGGCTCATGGTAGTTCCTCGGCCATTGATTTATCAATTTGCTGCTCAGGACTTATCCCATCTGTCCACTGGAGAGCACATGACGAACTTTGTGATAGTGACCACTTCCCCATCTTCCTGTCACTGCCCCAGTGTCAGCCCCACGGATGCCTGCCCAGATCAGCTTTAAACAAGGTGGACTGGGAAACTTCCACCTCTGCTGTCACCGTTGAATCTCACCCACATGGGAACATCGATGTGATGGTTGAGCAGGTGACTAAGACAATTGTTTCTGCAGCAGGAAACACTATCCCTCGCTCTTTAGGGTGAACGAGTGTAAGGCAGTCCCTTCGTGGTTGCTGGAAGTCGCTGAAGCAATTAAGGAACATCGGTGAGCTCTACAGCGGCATAAGCGGCATCCTTCCCTGGAGCACCTCATAGCCTTAAAACGGCTCTGTGCCTGCGCTCGCCAACTTACCAAACGACAGAAACAGGAGTGTTCGGAGAGATAAGTCTTGACCATTGGGTGCCATAATTCACCTTCCCAAGTCTGGGCAAAGATCAAACGTCTTTTCGGGTACCAGACCCCAACAGGTGTTCCCGGTGTTACCGTAAATGGTGTGTTATCTACTGATGCAAACGCGATTGCTGAGCACTTTGCTTGAGCCTCTGTGTTGGAGAATTACTCCCCAGCCTTTCACACTCTCAAACGGTGGCTGGAAGAGAACGTTCTCTCATTCACTACATGCCACGGTGAATCCTATAACGCCCCATTTACAGAGTGGGAGCTCCTCAGTGCCCTTACAGATTGCCCCGACACAGCTCCTGGGCCTGACCAGATCCACACCCAGATTTTTAAACATATCTCATCTGACTACAAGCGACATCTCATCATCTCCAATTGGATCTTGTGCGATGGCATCTTTCCATTGCAATGGCGGGAGAGCACCATAATTCCAGTGCTCAAACCTGGTAAAAATCTGCTTGATGTGGGTAGGTATCGGCCCATCAGCCTCACAAACATCGTAAGCTGCTGGAACGTATGGTATGTCAGCAGTTGGTTTGGGTCCTGGAGTCACATGGCCTACTGGCTCCGTGTCAGGGTGGCTTCCGCCAGGGTACCTCTAGTCTGCCATTCGAAAAGCCTTTTCCAGTTGGCAACACCTGATTGCCGTCTTTTTAGACGTACGTAAAGTGTATGACACAACCTGGTGACTTCATATCCTTGCCACATTGTATGAGTGGGGTCTCCGGGGCCCGCTCCCAATTTTTATCCAAAACTTCCTGTCTCTCCATACTTTCTGTGTCCAGGTTTGTGCCTCCCATAGTTTCATCCATATCCAGGAGAATGGAATCCCGCAGGGCTCTGTATCGAGTGTCTCTCCATTTTTAGTGGCCATTAATTGTCTAGGCAGCAGCTGCGGACCCTCCATCTCACCTTCTCTGTGTGCAGAAGACTTCTGCATTTCGTACTGCTGCTCCAGTACTCATGGTGCTGAGCGTCGCCTACAGGGAGCCATCCACAAGGCGCAGTCATGGGCTCTAGCCCACAGCTTTCAGTTTTCAGCCACAAAGTCGTGTGTCGTGCACTTCTGTCAGCGTCATGTCGTTCATCTGGATCCGGAACTTTACCTTCATGACTGACCACTCACTGTAGTGGAGACACATACATTCATATGACTGGGTTTTGGCGCATGATTGATTTTGCTTCCTCATCTTTGTCAGCTTAAGCAGAAGTGCTGGCAGCACCTCAATGCTCTCCGTTGCCTGAGCAACACCAATTGGGGTGCAGATCGCTCTACGCTGCTGTGGCTCTACAGAGCCCTTGTCCAATCCCGAATTGACGATGGGAGTGTGATATATGGTTCAGCAGCACCCTCAGCATTGCATTTACTTGACCCTGTGCACCACTGCGGGGTTTGACTAGCGACAGGATCTTTTAGGACGAGTCCGGTGACCAACACACTTGTGGAGGCTGGGGTACCTCCATTGCAGATCAGATGTGCACAACTGCTCGCCAGTTACGCAGCACATATTCGTAGTTCTCCTGAGCATCAGAATTACTGTCTCCTTTTCCCACCTGCAGCAGTCCATCTCCCGCATTGGTTGCGCAGGTCGGGGCTAACAATTGTGGTTTGTGTGCACTCCCTTCTCTCCAAACTGAAGTCCTTCCCTTTACCACCACTACTTGCGGTCCATTCACGTACATGTCCATAGTGTACACCTCAGCTGCAGCTTCGTCTAGATCTTTCACATGCCCCTAAGGACTCCGGTAACACTGCGGCTCTCCGCTGTCACTTCCTCTCAATTCTTGACGTGTTTACATTGACGGCTGTATGGCTGATGGTTGCGTTGGCTTTGCCTACGTTCACAGTGGCCATATTGAACAGCATTCTTACTCGATGGCTGCAGTGGATTCACTGCAGAGCTGGTGGCCATTTCTCGTGCACTTCAGTATCTCCGTTGATGCCATGGGGAGTCTTTCCTTTTATGTACTGACTCCTTGAGCAGGCTGGAAACTATTGACCAGTGCTATCGTTGTCATCCTTTGGTAGCATCCATTCAGGAGTCCATCTATGCCCTGAAACGGCCCAGCCGTTCAGTCGTGTTCGTCTGGACCTGTTGTCATGTCAGAATCCCAGGAAATTAACTTGCTGACATGATGTCCAAACAGGCTACACAGAAACCATTTCTGGGAAATGGGTATCCTTGCAACTGACCTGCATTCATGATTATGCAGCAAGGTTTTTTTAGCTATGGGAGATGCAATGGCAAAATCTCGGTACACACAACAAACTGCGAGTCATTAAGGGGACCACGAATGTGTGGAAGTCCTCAAAGATGGCCTCTCACGGGACTCGGTGGTTCTCTGCTGACTATGCTGGCTATGCCTGGGCGACCCACGGCTACCTCCTGCACCGTGAAGACCCACTTCAGTGTTGGTGTGGCACCTGGTTGACAGTGGCTCTTATTCTTCTGCTCTGCCTTTCTGTGGCTGCCCTGCGACTTCATCTTCGGTTGCCGGACTAGTTTCATTGATTTTAACGGACAACATCTCATCGGCTGATTTGATTTTACGTTTCATCTGTGAGGGTGGGTTTCATCATTCAATCTGAGTTTTAGCTCATGTCCTTTGTCCCTCTGTCTCCTCCATCGTAGTGCTTTTAGGGTATAGGTTTTAATGTGTTGCAGGGTGGCTGGCTTTTCCTTTTCATGGTCGGCCGGCCACGGTAATCTGCTTCCTTGTTTTACTCTCTGTTTCTTACATCTCTCTGTTGTTTTCTTGTTTCTTTTGTTCTTTTTAGTGTTCATTGCCTTTCCTTCGTTCTTGTGGTTCTTCCTTTCTTTCCGTTTTGTGTTATGTCTCATCTGTTTTATTCTCGCACTTGCGGCATTGTTTTATTAGGAACAAGGGGCGGATCACCTCGTAGTTTGGTCCCTTTGCCCCTCTTAAACAAACCAACCATATACAAATAAAAGTAGTTCAAAAGAAAAATGCCTTTTTCATCCTCCACAGAAAAATCCCACTTATATATATGTATCAGTTTTGGGTTCTCTGTTGTTGTTTTTAGACCTTAACCTTTTACCTTCAGTGTAAAGAAGAATGTCAAACATGTATCATATTTTGAATGAGCCGTATTGGATTTAAGATTTTCAGACTAAAAAATGAAAGTGTGTTTATTTTTCCTAATCTATGCTTGTAACATTAAAGAATTAATTACAGTGTCAATTTAAAGTAGGTTACACTTCTTAACATACACAATCTTTTCGTAACAGGTGATTTTTTTTTTGTTTTTTTCGTGATTTTGTATTATATGTAGTACACCACTCAAAGCACAAAATGGTGGTGCCTGCATGTGGTTCATGCCACAACGCAAATCTAACAGGTGGTGAGAGATGTTGAACATATCAGTATTCCAGGAACTGCTGTGTTAGTTATTTCCTTGTAATCTTTCTTTTAAACTGTTCCCAAATACTCTAATATCAAGGGTCAAATGCTGAAATGAAGATACAACAAACTGCATATTCAACTCTAAAACTGAACCCCAGAAAGAATCGGTTGGAGATCTTAAGGATAGTAAATACAGCTAACTCCAGACATACATTCAGTATAGTTTATTGGCTTTTCAAAGAAAACAATTCAGTCCAGACCAGAAAAATTGTCATTACAAGGAACTCCAGTAAAAATTGTCATAGATGTTACCTGTACATCTGTCATGCTTCATTCGACTAAGAAATGTGTTGTGTGATATTGAGAGATGTCGTGTACTTTTTAAGTAGAATTTTGAGGGCTCTTACTTAAGTTACATCCTCACTGGAATCATCCGCATTTGGCAAATTCTTGTAAAAATCATGAAGGAAAAGGGACACTGGAGCATAGCATTGATTGTCTGTCTTCTTTTCCTATGTTATACTTTAAGGCCAATGTTGTGAAGCTCAGCTACCTGACATCTTGTTTAGTTAACCTCACTTTGTAATGTTCCACATTCCCATTTTGTTTATACTTTAACTGCAATATACTGGGCTTCTCTTTGGTGATTCTGACGTTTCCTATGTGCATCATGACTATAGTTTATTCATCTTTTTTCCTGTTTATAAAAACTGACGTTTAATTGTCAGAGCTGAAGGAATCATTGCTTTCGTCTGCCACACGAAACTTAAAGTAAATGGTAAAATTTGTTGGTTGCCTCATCTTGTTCTAAATGTGACTGAAGTAATTTTCATTGGTCAGATAACTGTTGTCTGGGATAAAAAATGTATTGCATGATCTCTTTGATTTGGTGGGGAGGGTATTCAACTAGTTTGCAGTAGGATGGCTAAATGTTTCACACTTCTGTTTTCGGTAACTTGAGTGTGAAAGTACTAGAGTTTTTTTCTGTGGGCTTAAAATCAAAGTGCTTCAAATACAGCACTGCATCTCATCAGGTCATCTGCCTGCTACCCCCTGATACCAGGGGGTGAATAGTTACATTGAAGTAAGAAAGATGTCTGCAGTACACAATACCGGAGGGCACTTCAGAAATTGAAGTTCTTTCATAGATCAAACACGATTACAGTTCTGTCTTCCTCCCAGTATTAACCTTGCAAGGGTCAATCTGTTGAAAATGCTGTTTATTTATGTTTACTTTGCAAGAGCCTTTACAGTTTCAGGAATCTCACTACTTGCAATTACAGACTTTACTTTAATTTGAAATATATCACCATTTTCCTGTGATAATGCAAATTGAAGCTTATACTCAGTTTTGAAAACTTTTTCATTTAACAATGAAAAGGAAAGTTGCTACCGATAGGCACAATCTCCACTATATGGTGAATAGCAACTTTCCTTTCCATAAATTGTTACATTCCAACCTGGATTTTCCATTGTTTGATTTTCATATAACAATTGTGACACAACGGTAGATTGTGTTTTCTGTTTGCTATTAGTGCAACATGTAGTGTAGAAGCCTCCTAACGAGACTATTCTTTTGTCAATAGTGGCTCCTATAACAAAAATGAATGAAGGATTTCTTGCACAATGAATTCAGTTTCATTTCCCAAATCAGCATCCAAACAAGTTCCATAAAACTTAATATAACAGTAATCTTTAGTGCCTGTCATATGCTAAACTGAGCCAACTGCATACATTACTGATGATCTTGACATTAAATGGTTGTAATAATCACTTGGAAACATATCTTAGTGGACAGCTTTGTGTACTTCTCTTAATAGTTGTCAAATTTAGCATAGCACACCCTCATTCAGTTGTTTCACTTTCATGTTTGACTGTTGTTGTTGTTGTGGTGGTGGTCTTCAGTCCTGAGACTGGTTTGATGGAGCTCTCCATGCTACTGTCCTGTGCAAGCTTCTTCATCTCCCAGTACCTACTGCAACCTACATCCTTCTGAATCTGCTTAGTGTATTCATCTCTTGGTCTCCCTCTACAATTTTTACCCTCCACGCTGCCCTTCAATGCTAAATTTGTGATCCCTTGATGCCTCAAAACATGTCCTACCAACCGATCCCTTCTTCTAGTCAAGTTGTGCCACAAACTTCTCTTCTCCCCAATCCTATTCAATATCTCCCCATTAGTTACGTGATCTACCCACCTTATCTTCAGCATTCTTCTGTAGCACCACATTTCAAAAGCTTCTATTCTCTTCTTGTCCATACTAGTTATCGTCCATGTTTCACTTCCATACATGGCTACACTCCATACAAATACTTTCAGAAACGACTTCCTGACACTTAAATCTATACTCGATGTTAACAAATTTCTCTTCTTCAGAAACGATTTCCTTGCCATTGCCAGTTTACATTTTATATCCTCTCTACTTCGACCATCACCAGTTATTTTACTCCCTAAATAGCAAAACTCCTTTACTAATTTAAGTGGCTGATTTCCTAATCTAATTCCCTCAGCATCACCCAATTTAATTTGACTACACTACATTATCCTCGTTTTGCTTTTGTTGATGTTCATCTTATATCCTCCTTTCAAGACACTGTCCATTCTGTTCAACTGCTCTTCCGAGTCCTTTGCTGTCTGACAGAATTACAATGTCATTGCCGAACCTCAAAGTTTTAACTTCTTCTCCATGAATTTTAATACCTACTCCGAATTTTTCTTTTGTTTCCTTTACTGCTTGCTCAATATACAGATTGAATAACATCGGGGAGAGGCTACAACCCTGTCTCACTCCCTTCCCAACCACTGCTTCACTTTCATGCCCCTTAACTCTTATAACTGCCATCTGGTTTCTGTACAAACTGTAAATAGCCTTTCGCTCCCTGTATTTTACCCCTGCCACCTTTAGAATGTGAAAGAGAGTATTCCAGTCAACATTGTCGAAAGCTTTCTCTAAGTCTACAAATGCTAGAAACATAGGTTTGCCTTTTCTTAATCTTTCTTTTAAGATAAGTCGTAAGGTTAGTATTGCCTCACGTGTTCCAACATTTCTAGGGAATCCAAACTGATCTTCCCTGAGGTCCGCTTCTACCAGTTTTTCCATTCATCTGTAAAGAATTCGCGTTAGTATTTTGCAGCTGTGACTTATTAAACTGATAGTTCGGTAATTTTCACATCTGTCAACACCTGCTTTCTTTGGGATTGGAATTATTATATTCTTCTTGAAGTCTGTGGGTATTTCGCCTGTCTCATACATCTTGCTCTCCCAAGGCCATCAGTAGTTATAATGGAATGTTGTCTACTCCCGGGGCCTTGTTTCGACTCAGGTCTTTCAGTGCTCTGTCAAACTCTTCACGCAGTATCGTATCTCCCATTTCATCTTCATCTACATCCTCTTCCATTTCCATAATATTGTCATCAAGAACATCGCCCCTGTATAGACCCTCTATTTACTCCTTCCACCTTTCTGCTTTCCCTTCTTTGCTCAGAACTGGGTTGCCATCTGAGCTCTTGCTATTCATACAGTGGTTCTCTTCTCTCCGAAGGTCTCTTTAATTTTCCTGTAGGCAGTATCTATCTTACCCCTAGTGAGACAAGCCTCTACATCCTTACATTTGTCCTCTAGCCATCCCTGCTTAGCCATTTTGCACTTCCTGTCGATCTCAATTTTGAGACATTTGTATTCCTTTGTGCCTGCTTCATTTACTGCATTTTTATATATTCTCCTTTCATCAATTAAATTCAATATTTCTTCTGTTACCCAAGGAGTTCTACTAGCCCTCGTCTTTTTGCCTACTTGATCCTCTGCTCCCTTCACTACTTCATCCCTCAGAGCTACCCATTCTTCTTCTACTGTATTTCTTTCCCCCACTCCTGTCAATTGTTCCCTTATGCTCTCCCTGAAACTCTGTACAACCTCTGGTTTAGTCAGTTTATCCAGGTCCCATCTTGTTAAATTCCCACCTTTTTGGACTTTCTTCAGTTTTAATCTACAGTTCGTAACCAATAGATTGTGGTCAGAGTCCACATATGCCCCTAGAGATGCCTTACAATTTAAAATATGGTTCACAAATCTCTGTCTTACCATTATACAATCTATCTGATACCTTCCAGTATCTCCAGGATTCTTCCATGTATACAACCTTCTTTCATGATTCTTGAACCAAGTGCTATGATTAAATTATGCCTACTACAGTAGTATAAGTTTATATACCAACTAGCTCTGCAGATGATGAAGAAATTGACAAAATGTATGATGATATGAAAGAAATAATGAAGGTAGTGAAGGGAGACGAAAATTTAATAGCCATGGGTGACTGTAATTCGAGAGTAGGAAAAGGGAGAGAAGGAAACATAGTAGGTGAATATGGATTGGGGGTAAGAAATGAAAGAGGAAGCCGTCTGGTAGAATTTTGCACAGAGCATAATTTAATCATAGCACTTGATTCAAGAATCATGAAAGAAGGTTGTATACATGGAAGAATCCTGGAGATACGGGAAGGTATCAGATAGATTGTATAATGGTAAGACAGAGATTTAGGAACCAGGTTTTAAATTGTAAGACATTTCCTGGGGCAGATGTGGACTCTGACCACTATCTATTGGTTACGAACTGTAGATAAAAACTGAAGAAAGTCCAAAAAGGTGGGAATTTAACAAGATGGGACCTGGATAAACTGACTAAACCAGAGGTTGTACAGAGTTTCAGGGAGAGCATAAGGGAAGAATTGACAGGAATGGGGGAAAGAAATACAGTAGAAGAATGGGTAGCTCTGAGGGATGAAGTAGTGAGGCAGCAGAGGATCAAGTAGGTAAAAAGACGAGGGCTAGTAGAACTCCTTGGGTAACAGAAGAAATATTGAATTTAATTGATGAAAGGAGAAAATATAAAAATGCAGTAAAAGAAGCGGGCGAAAAGGAATACAAACGTCTCAAAAATGAGATCGACAGGAAGTGCAAAATGGCTAAGCAGGGATGGCTAGAGGACAAATGTAAGAATGTAGGGACTTACCTCACTAGAGGTAAGATAGATAATGCCTACAGGAAAATTAAAAAGACTTTTAGAGAAAAGAGAACCACTTGCATGAATATCAAGAGCTCAGATGGAAACCCAGTTCTTAGCAAAGAAGGGAAAGCAGAAACGTGGAGGGAGTATATAGAGGGTATATACAAGGGTGATGTGCTTGAGGACAATATTATGGAAATGGAAGAGGATGTAGATGAAGACGAAATGGGAGATACGATACTGCGTGAAGAGTTTGACAGAACACTGAAAGACCTGAGTCGAAACAAGGCCCCGGGAGTAGACAACATTCCATTATAACTACTGATGGCCTTGGGAGAGCAAGATGTATGAGACAGGCGAAATACCCACAGACTTCAAGAAGAATATAATAATTCCAATCCCAAAGAAAGCAGGTGTTGACAGATGTGAAAATTACCGAACTATCAGTTTAATAAGTCACAGCTGCAAAATACTAACACGAATTCTTTACAGACGAATGGAAAAACTGGTGGAAGCCGACATCGGGGAAGATCCGTTTGGATTCCGTAGAAATATTGGAACACGTGAGGCAATACTGACCTTGCGACTTCTCTTAGAAGAAAGATTAAGGAAAGGCAAACCTATGTTTCTAGCATTTGTAGACTTAGAGAAAGCTTTTGACAATGTTGACTGGAATACTCTTTCAAATTATGAAAGTGGCAGGGGTCAAATAAAGGGAGCGAAAGGCTATTTATAATTTGTACAGGAACCAGACGGCAGTTACAAGAGTCGAGGGACATGAAAGGGAAGCAGTGGTTGGGAAGGGAGTGAGACAGGGTTGTAGCCTCTCCCGATGTTATTCGATCTGTATATTGAGCAGGCAGTAAAGGAAACAAAAGAAAATTTTGTGGTAGGTATTGAAATCCATGGAGAATAAATAAAAACTTTGATGTTCGGCAATGACATTGTAATTCTGTCAGAGACAGCAAAGGACTTGGAAGAGCTGTTGAACGGAATGGACAGTGTCTTGAAAGGAGGGTATAAGATGAACATCAACAAAAGCAAAATGAGGATAATGTAATGTAGTCAAATTAAATTGGGTGATGCTGAGGGAATTCGATTAGGAAATGAGACACTTAAAGTAGTAAAGGAGTTTCGCTATTTGGGGAGCAAAATAACTGATGATGGTCGAAGTAGAGAGGATATAAAATGTAGACTGGCGATGGCAAGGAAAGCGTTTCTGAAGAAGAGAAATTTGTTAACATCGAGTATAGATTTAAGTGTCAGGAAGTCTTTTCTGAAAGTATTTGTATGGAGTGTAGCCATGTGTGGAAGTGAAACATGGACGATAAATAGTTTGGACAAGAAGAGAATAGGAGCTTTTGATATGTGATGCTACAGAAGAATGCTGAAGATAAGGTGGGTAGATCACGTAACTAATGAGGAGGTACTGAATAGAATTGGGGAGAACAGGAGTTTGTGGCACAACTTGACAAGAAGAAGGGACCGGTTGGTAGGACATGTTCTGAGACATCAGGGGATAACAAATTTAGCCTTGGAGGGCAGCGTGGAGGGTAAAAATCGTAGAGGGAGACCAAGAGATGAATACACTAAGGAGATTCAGAAGGATGTAGGTTGCAGCAAGTACTGGGAGATGAAGAAGCTTGCACAGGATAGAATAGCATGGAGAGCTGCATCAAACCATTCTCAGGACTGAAGACGACGACGACATACAGTGTGTGTTTGGTTGTACAGAGGATGGAACTTACATCATGAAACCACACGCCAACATCCCTGTAATTTGACTTTTGAATTTCTCTGTCTTGGTATGTCATTATCATTGGATTTAGTTCACTTTTGCACCGATGATAACTGTAGGCTTAACATATGCCAAAAGTACCAACGTGAAAAATGTCACTGTGTAACCATTGTCTTGGTTTATTTTGCCCTATGAACATTTATGAGATTTTACCCATGAAATTCTACTCTAAAGATGCTGCAATTTGTATAACTCATACTTGCAAATGACTGTACAGCTGAATGCTGCTAGAAGTGGCATAATACGTGTTACATGCATCAGTGTTTCCATTTTGATCACACTTCTTCACGATTGTGGTGACTCCTATTTGTGGCAACTGTAGCTGCCCTTTCCATGTGGGGAGTCCTTGCACGCTACTGTCCTAGTGCATGAACTGTTCTGGTGTACATTCTTCTTCTTGCTAGCCAGATTGCCTGATCTATAAAAAGGAAAGGAAGATTCAGGAATTCAAAACTGTCTACTATATATCCTACTGTCCGGCTTTGTCAGTCTTCGCTTAGTTTGCATCCTTTGATCATCCTTCTCCTCCTCCTCCGATTCCTTCCTCTTCACCTCCATCCTGTCCCCCTTACCATTCCTCCTTCCTGGTTGTTGTTGTTCCCTCCCTTCACAGAACTTCTGCTTCTCCTCAGCCTGAGAACAAACCCTCTTCTCTGGCACCTGCCAGTTATCGGGCTCCCTCTAAGAGCCCCCACCCAGGCATCTCCAGGACAAGAAGCTTGTAACTTTTAATTGGACACGCCCTGTGGGCCTCTAGGCCACTCATTCTCTTTGGGATGCGGATGTTGCTGTGACTTGCTCTCTTCCCAACCACACCTCCACCTGTCGTGAGGAGGAGGAGTGTATGTCTTGGGACACCCAGAAGGTGTCGTTTCCTCCCCCTCAATCAGGGTTCGACCTTACATTCATGGACATCACTCCATCCTTGCCAGTGACTAACACTGACTCGGCACAGTGATTGATTCTGGCCCGTCCAGTGTCCATCTGGGCTCTTGTACTACTCTCCTCAAGTGGAACTGTAATGGTTACTGTCATCACCTTCTGAAATTGAAGTCTCTTCCTCTCTACTCTGTAGTTTGTGTTGTTTTGCAGGAATCTCTCTTTGTGGATACTCATTCACCAACTCTTCGTGTTTTCTACTGGATCTGGGTTGGCCCTTTGCGAGCCTCTGGTGCTGTCTGTACATTGGTCCACATATCCATTGTTACTTCCTGGGTTTCCCTACAAATCGCACTGGAAGCAGTGGCCATTTGGATCCATTTACTCTCTGCGGTAACAATATGCAATCTTTATCTCACCCTCAGACTGGTCTGCTATGCTTCCTGCTCTTTGTGCCCTCCTTGGACAGCTCCCTCATCCCTTCCTTCTTCTTGGGGATTTTAACACTGATAACCCTGTATGGGGTCGTACTGCTACCACTGATTGGGGCAGGATTGATGATGACTCGCTGGCAGGACTTGATCTCTTCCTCCTCAACACTGAAGCTCCCACACATTTTCGTGTGGCCCATGGCATTTTCTTGGCCATTGATCTTTCCTTTTGTAGCCTTGGATTTCCCCCTCTGCCAAATCAGTGGGGACACCCTTCTATGTGGGCCCCTACTGATGCAGATTGGGATGTCTTTTCTGTTGCTGCCATCCCAACTGCTTCACCACATGAAGACATTGACAAGTCCGTACACAGTTTTACTGATGCTGCCCTTTCAGCAGGTGCTTCAGCAATATCTCTCCCTCTCTCCCTCTCTCCCTCTCTCCCTCTCTCCCTCTCTCCCTCTCTCCCTCTCTCCCTCTCTCCCTCTCTCCCTCTCTCCCTATCTCCCTCTCTCCCTATCTCCCTCTCTCCCTCTCTCCCTATCTCCCTCTCTCCCTCTCTCCCTCTCTCCCTCTCTCCCTCTCTCCCTCTCTCCCTCTCTCCCTCTCTCCCTCTCTCCCTCTCTCCCTCTCTCCCTCTCTCCCTCTCTCCCTCTCTCCCTCTCTCCCTCTCTCCCTCTCTCCCTCTCTCCCTCTCTCCCTCTCTCCCTCTCTCCCTCTCTCCCTCTCTCCCTCTCTCCCTCTCTCCCTCTCTCCCTCTCTCCCTCTCTCCCTCTCTCCCTCTCTCCCTCTCTCCCCCCCACCCCCTTTGGGATCTCCCTGACGGAAGGCTGTTCCTTGGTGGACTCCCAAAATTGCTGTTGTTATTAAAGACTGCCATCATGCGCACCACACTGTGGCCTTTAAACACATTTTTGCCTAGGTTGTTATCTAATTAAATGCAAGAAACTGTTTTGTTGGAACTGTATGTTGCTACTGTATGGGTGCATGCTCCCTCTGTGCATGTGTGCAACAATCAGGTGCATTTTTGGCTGCCATCTTCCTACTGGTGCCCAGGGAATTTCCCTGAATAGTGTTATCCTCACCAGCCCGGACTCCATCGATGATCGCTTTGCTTGTCATTTCTCCCTGTCCTCAGCATCAGTCTGCTATCCACCCACTTTCTGTCTTCTCAAACTCCATCTGGAACGACTCCCATTATCTTCCATTCGCCATTGCTTGAGCCTTATAATGCCCCATTTAGTGAGTGGGAATTCGCCAGTGCTCTTGCTCTCTGCCCTAACATCACTCCTGAGCCAGACTGGATCCACAACCAAATGCTTCAACACTTATCGGTGGTTAGCCAATGTCATATAATTGCGATTTTCTACTGTCTCTGGAGCGAGGGCAAATTCCCTACCCAATGGCAAGAATGTCATTCCAGTCAAATTTGGTAAACCACCTCTTCAGGTGGACAGCTATCATCCGATCAGTTTAAACAATGCTCTGTGCAAGTCATTTTCCTGTGGCATACCCAAAATGCAGGAGAATGGGGTACCATAGGGTTCTGTTTATTGTGTCCGTCTCCTTATCATCATCTCTCAGTGGTCTGGTGGCGGCTGTGGTACCCGCTCCAACAGTTGATAGCTTATGTGTTAAGCATCTGCTGCTGCCTGGTGCGCACAAACTACTGTCTCCTCTTTCCAGATACAGAGATCTGCCTCCTGCAACAGCGGTCCAGGTCTGTGGTTAGAATTGTCATTCACATCTGATCCCCCTCCCCAGAACTCCACTTTTTCTCTCTACCACATCTCCGGACTCACTCATATTCTTCTCCATAGTGCACATCTGCCCACAGTGCTCTGTCTTGACCTGTCTTAAGGTCTGAAGGACTCAGCTCCACCCGAGATCCTCCACTGTCAGTTCTTTTCCATTCTCATTGCATATTGGGATTCACAAGTAGTCTATACTTATAGCTAAATGGTTGCCAGTCACTCTGGCTTTGATTACATTTGTGTGGGATGTAATGAACTCCACTCCTTGCAGGATGGCTGCAGTGTTTTCACTGTGGAGTAGGTAGCAGTCGCTCATGATTTTGAGCATATCCACTCTAGCACCCGAGAGTCCTTCATCTGTAGTGTTCCTTGAGCCGTTTACAAACTCTTGACCAGTGATACCCTTACCATCCCTTTGTCATGACCATCTAGGATTCTGTTTTTGCCCTCAATGTGGATACTTGGTAGTTTTTTGTCTGGATTCTGAGTCACATTGGGAGCCCTGGAATGAACTCTCTGACAGACTGACCAAATTAGCTATTGGCAAGCTGTTTCTAGAGATAGGTATTCAGACACCAGATCTGTGATTGGTAATATGCTGTCAATTTCTAAGGATATGGAATACGGATTGGCATACTCTGACTTCGCTGAACAAACGACAGGCGCGTGACTAGTGATCATCTGCTCCGTCGCGTGGACCCGCCCCAGTGTCATTGTCATGTCCATTTGATGGTGGTCCACATTTTGTTGGACTGTCTGAACCTAGCTGTCCTTTGGACTCTTAATCTTCCTGGCTTGCTACCCCTGGGATTGGACGATGCCTCAGTGGCTGACCTAATTTTACAGTTAATTTTGCTCCCTTTAAGGGAGCCTCAGCCTTGTTGGGCCTTTTAGGGCTTGGCAAGACACCTTATTGCCTCCTCTGCCCTGACTGGGTAATGGCTATCTCATCTTGGTGATCTGCCCCAGCCCTCACCCTACCTGCTCTTTGGCTCTCCTTCCCTGTCTTGCATGTTCTGTCTTAGTGTTATTCCTCTGTTTTCTTGTACTTCTTGTGCCCTGTCCATGTCACTAGTTTTTAATGTGTGTTGTTGAGTGAGGTGCCTCTGGTAAGTGGTGGGACGTATCTCCACCATCAGTGTCTGCCTGCGGGCCTCCTGCTGCTCCTTGGACGGGGCACCTTTCCCATCTTTCTCTCTCCCCCCCCCCCCCCTCCAGCTTTTCATCTTCATTATTCCTTTATCTAGGCTTTGTTGACATTCAGTAGACCTTGGGGTTTTCTTACCTTGTGTTTTGTGCAGTAGGGCCTTCTTTTGTGTGTAGTTTTGTTGCCCTGCCTATTTCAAGTAGGTGGGACTGATGACCTCACAATTTGATCCATTTAATCCTTAAACAAACAAATCAACCAACCATCTGCTGACATTACACCAGAAAATGTCAGTTTTGTTCACAGGCAAATCGTTCAAGATATTTGTAACATCACGGGACTATCATATGTCACATGTCTGCTGATTTTGTCAGAAAAATTGAACATGAGGAGGATTGCTGCAAAGTTCATGCCACAGATGCTGAGTGGTGATCAGAAAGAGCAATGCATGAATAGATTTTCTTTCTAAGGTCATTACAGGTGATGAAATTTGTGTTTAGAATACGACCATAAAATTTGTCACAATAGAAGAAATTTAGGTGGAATCAAAAGTGGTGCTGAACGCTCAGAGAGACAAAGACTTCCAGGGTGCATTCCATTCATGGCAGAAGTCCTGGAATCAGTGTCTGAACTCCCTGGGGGACTACTTTGAAAGTGTTGGTGGCGGATAAATCTTGTATGATGTGATTGTGTTTAGTGTTGGATTTTGGGTACTTCTGGGTAGCACCTCATAAGTTTCCTTATCAGAGTTTGTCTCTCACAAAAAATGTTTTCCACTAAAACACACATTAGTTTTTGTACACCAGCTATCAAATTGAATGCAACAGTGTCAACTGTATAAAGAAAACTGTTATAGATGTTGATAGTAGTCCCTGAAATAAATCTGGGAATGGGCATCATTGTTTCAAATTAAGACATACATACATAGATACATACATAGAGAAAATTGTAATCATTTAATTTTAAAATCATAGTGGTATTTTTATGTGGTTTAATAGAATGCAATGAATAATGTGTGTCCTGAAAATAATGTAATTGTGGTTTTGTTATTTACTGAACCTAAATTACTCAGTTTGTTGGTGTATTCTTCAAGCTGGAATATTTCTCTATAGCACAGAGCTCATGTTATCAGTAGTTTCTAGGCACTGATGATAAGCAATAGCCCTTTCACCTCAAAGAAGTAGAACAGGCTGAAGACTGGGTAATTATACTAGCCAACTAATTCCAACATCCATAAAGTTTCTCACAAAATGTAACTATACTCCTTTAATAGTAACCTCATTGTGCTGAAATCAAACTTTACAGTTCAGATTATTAAGATTTTTGTGTACAAAAGGCATTGTAACGTGTGCTGAGGTCAATTAATGGGAATCGTTGACGCCCTCTAAACTGAGGAATAATAGTATAACCATTTATAATGGCAATACTTCAGAGCTTCAGGTGCATGCTCATTACTTGATTCTTTGAGATATTTATTCGGGCAGTCATCAGACTGATTTTCGTTTCTTGAGAGACAGAGCATTCACTGGAGAAATGTCTAGGATAAAGGATGAACATGCCATTTGGTTCTTTGTGTCCAATTTGAAGCTTTTAATCATTTTATATGGAGGGGATTTGTGAGTGGAGTTGATCCATACTTAATTTCCTTTTCTTTGAAGTTTTGAGATCAGATGTTAAAACACATTTTAAGGTTATAGTTGAAGATGTTCTCTACTGTCCTTCTGTAATCTGAACACACAACACAATGTTGAATGAATTTTGATAGGTTGATTTTGAAGCCTTGTAGTCTTTTTGTCAGTAACAGAGTTCAGGTTCTAACAAAAATGTTCAAATGTGTGTGAAATCTTATGGGACTTAACTGCTAAGGTCATAATTCCCTAAGCTTACACACTACTTAACCTAAATTATCCTAAGGACAAACACACACACACACACCCATGCCCAAGGGAGGACTCGAACCTCCGCCGGGACCAGCCGCACAGTCCGTGACTGCAACGCCTTAGACAGCTCGGCTAACCCCGCGTGGCTCAGGTTCTAACATCTTAAGTGCACTTTTCATACTTTATTAGCAATTTGGATTTTTGTACTTTGAACTAGTAATTTAGATTGCTCACGAGAAGGGGCTATCACAACTGAAATGTAAGTCAGGTTTGATCAGTGTTCAGTTACCTTTTTATTGATATTAAGTTGCACACACTGATTTACTAACTAGATGAAACCTGAATTAGTTGTTTCAGAATGTCTATCCAAGTAGATTGAAGTGTGCTACTGCTGTATCACCAATCAAAATCATTAACTACATAAATCTTAAAATAATATTAATCACTTATGTGAAGCTCACCAGCCAGGAAGGAAATATTGTAGTGTCAAAACATGCAAATGTGTGAAAAGATGAAAATTGCAGCATTGCTTTATTTGTTCCTGGTTCAGCTATGTTTAATGACAACTAATATAAGTCATTCATTTTGTGACATTGTATATTCCATTTTCATCTTTCTTTCACAACAACCACGACTACCACCACCACCACCACCACCACCACCACCACCCACCTTTTGCAGAAACAATTCCCTCTCTCAGGGAAAAGGAGCAGCAGAGAACAGGTGTGAGGGATTTAAGGTCATCATTTGCAGTCAAAATGTAACTAGTGACACCATAAATTTGTGTCCTATATGCTATGCTGTACCTTTGAGTCATTTCACTCACAAACAAAGACAACACAGAAAGTGTATGAAATAGTTTAAGGCTCTTTTAATATCAGCTGAGAGTGGGGTTTAAGATGCACATGAATTAGCAGGACTGGAAACACCAAAAGGGAAAATGAGAAATGCAAAATCTTTGTGTATGAGAACAAGAAAACGTGTGGTACCCTAATAGGTGCCTAGGAAGTTATATTTCAGCATACACCTAATGTCTGGCTGAATTGAAGTGGAAGAAAGGAAGGTACTGTATAATTCTTGATGAAATTAGGTTGTCATTGCATGCATCCATCCACCCATTTAAATACGTGCAAGTTATCAAGAATTAAATCCAGGGAGTGGTCATGTGTGGTGTTAGTGCAACAGTTCCCTTGTATTAAGTTGATATTTCTGTTAATCACACTTGGCTGGAAACATAAAATACTGCTGATACCATGTGCCCAACAGTAGGCAGATCTTTCAGATCACCAAACCCAGTTGGTCTCTTTTTGGATGCTTAAGCTTATGGGGTTCTGGTTTACATATGTACCATTATAATAAATTAAGATGTTCTTCTATCTTGGGTCTCTTGTGTTCTTAAAAATCCAGTGTGTGCAGCCTCAGTACTGCTGCTCTCCAAGTATTTTCCTGTTGATGGTCATTTTAAGGTCCTGAAGCTCATTTTCTTTAATATCTGTAACAGTTCCCATTGATTACCAATAAAATTTGTAGTTTCTGAGTTTTTTCTAAGTTTTCTGCAGTTGAGTAAAAAATTCCGTGATGTGAAACATACTAAGCAATTGTCTGTCACTTACTTCTTTCTGATGACTGAGAGGCTTATCTGGCAGTTCAAAAGCTGTGCATTGGTAGGTTTAATAAAATATTAATTAAGCTTTCTTGATTACCACTGGATGATACTCAAGCCATGCACAACACATTTCAGTAGCTCTTGCCTGGCAATTGGAAATGCTGGGCTAAGCAGCTTGTGTAGATGCAGTATCTGCTTGTCTGAGGAAGTTCACATACAGGACCCAATAGCTATAGCTTGTACATGTAATGCTTGACAATTCCCATTTGTCTCCAATAACAAACACTACAAGAACATAACATGGAGTGTACAACTCTGGTGAGCATGTGCAGGGCTCCATGCCTTTCCAGTACTATTCTGTTTTCCATGCTGGAAGTATAACCTGGGGGGGGGGGGGAGTGTCCTGTTTAATTACCCCCCCCCCCCCCCCCGAATCAGAAACTGGGTCTTCACCTGTGGTGGCCAGTAATGAGCAAAGGGAAGTCCAGCTTTCTGAGTTATGGTTTGGAAAATGCCACCAGTCTTCTGTTACTTTAAATTCTGGACGTGCTCCAGTGACCCCTGTGGGGGATGATCGTGCAAGATTGTATGTTTTGGACACTGAGAATTGTATAAATGTCTGTATAAAAATCCTCAATCTCAAGCTGTGTTGAATATCAATTTGACAGATGGCTATTTAGACAAGTCATTAGTAGAGAACCTTAGGGAAACCTGCTGCACCTCAGCCTTAGTCAGCCAAGTGAAGCTCTGCTGGGATAGGGCTGTATAGATCCATAGTTATAGTGCATACAGTGTGGAACCTCACACACAAACAGATCGCTCAATGGTAAGAATGTGCTGTTAGAATGACCAGCTGCACACAAGTAAGAGGATCACCAAAGGAGACCACATGCAACCACAAGAGCATCCAACCTCAATAGTTGTAACAGGGCACGAATTTGTCAAAAAGCCTTAATTGTGGCAAAGTGAGTTAAGGGATGCACTGAGTCTCTTAGTCAACAAAATGTTAGTGTGTTCATGGAACTATAAAGCCAGTCAAGCAACTTCATAAAGGGATGCTTTTGGTTGAAACTGCTACATCTAGACAAGCAAACACACTTCTGAACTATAGGGATTTTGGTCAATACACTACGGCAGTAGAAAAGCACAACACAATTAGCTTCAGTAATGGCATCAAAAGTTGTAGGGATATATTGGACATAGACACCATTGAACTGCACAGAGAATGAGGAATAGGGGTTATAACAGAAGTTCAAAATACAATGTTGAGAGTGAATGGAAGCTACAGAAGACTACCCTCTTTGATTCTAACTTTGTTTGCATGCACTTCCACAGCACAGAAAGGCTTATTAGACTGATGAGTCCTTGTGACCCACCCTGAACCTTGGCTATAAAAGTCAAAGATTTGGTCACACCACAAGAGGCTACTATAGCTAGGTAACACATTGGAAAGAAGCCTACGAAGCTGGATCATTATGCTCGATGTGTCGCGTCCGTCGTAATTTAATATATATATTATTATTTTTATTATTATTATTATTTGATTGTTGCCGACTTACGTGGTGGGCCTTAATAAAAATGATATTTCATTTAATTTTGATTTTACGATTAAATGCTTTCCTGAAGTTCTCCATTTTAGCAATATTAATTTCAAATTATTTGTTACGTTAATGAATGTTAGACTCGCTGAATCTTAAAACGTGAGCATATAAGTTGTACAATGTAATAAACTTTTCATATTAATTTCCTCGGCTAGTCAGTTCACTTTAAAGGATAAGATCTTTAGTTATTAATTACAATTGCGGCCCACACACGCGCGAGAGTATTTTTCTTACCTCCGTTAACCATTGTATTGTAGTCAGAGTCCTGGCTCTGGGTCTCGGCTATGGTACTAAAAATAAGAATCTTAAAGCTAAGTATTTTCTGCAACGTCGGGCGGCTGTGGAGAAAAATTAATACTATGTTAATAGCGGGCGAGTTTTCCGCTTCCGCTAATTTTTCATAAGTTAATATCGCCACGTAATGGCGTCGTTGGCTGCATCGGCTGCTGCGATTGTTGAACTGTAAATTACTTGAATGCAGGTTAATTCAAGGAAGGCGGACATGAAATCGGGAAAACCTCTTACAAATTAAAAGTGCACAATAATATTAAATCAGTATATTATATGCTTAACTCGTACAAATATGCTTAAATTTGCCAGCACTCGCAAGATGTCCCTCTATACACATTCAAGACGACTAAAAAATTAACAAAAGAGCGTTATCTTGTCGTCTCTTTAGATCACTTTGTTATATTTCTTTGCATTGCATTTCTTTGCATTTCTCGACAGAGAAATTATTGTTTTACGGCTACATGAAAAAAATATATTATTCAATTTATAAATACTGTTTTTTAAGTATTTCCGTAATATAGCACTGGGGACGCTATAGATGCCAGGCTTTAGAGTGAGTTACTCAAGTAATTACAAAGAAAAGAAAATTCAAGAAATTAGAGTGAACGTAGCTAAAGCGATTCTGTTGCAATGCAATCCAATAATAGCTGTTTTACTGAGCTTGTAGGTGCTCCTAAGCCAGTTCTAGCAAAGGTCACTTTCAAAATGCAGACATAACCTTCAGCCACAAAGCTAAATGCACTGAACAGTTTAATCCTAGCCAAGGATCCTAACCACAGAAACAAAATGCAAAATCCATACCCAGGAAGAGGCAAAACCCAAAGAAACCTCGTTTGAAACAGAGGAGGAAATATCATTGTCAACAAAGCTTAGTCTGAAATGAAACTGGATACTAATGCTGATTATCCAGATTCATCATACTTCTCTCCAATCTGTGTCCAGCATGTGTCACCAAGGGGGTGGGGAGGGGGGGGGGGAGGGAGAGAGAAGGGAAGGAGCACCCTTACCTGACCTGTTCTGATTAATATTTCCTATACTGAAATACAATGTAAATTTAAGTACACGTGTTGCAGAACTGAAGCTTTTAAAGGAGTATAGGCCCTTGTCTGTACATCAAAGACACATTCGAAGTCTTGAAGCAACACTGTGCTTTTACGGCTACACCATTCACAAGAAGGATGGTGCAGGTCATGAGAGGCTGAGGGTGGAGTGGTGGTATTTGTCCATAATGCATGCCATTCTGTATCTTTTTACCCACATCACTCACATTCCAGAAATAGCTATCCTTCGTGAACATGTGGATAACGAGGCTGTTGAGGACCTCATCCACAAATGCCATCCCTCTCTCCTCCTGCGAGATTTCACTGTGTGCCATGTGCAATGGGCCTATACAGAAAGTTGTCTTGGAAGCCAAATATAGGAATGATGCCACACCGTACATTTACGCTCCATGGCTGTTGTTGCCCCTGATGAAGCCAGTGTGGATTTTTGGATGCATTTTAAGCACATTTACATTAGCATGATGAGTAAACGTCGCTCCAATGGTAAAGAGCACATGTTGGGAAAATGTAGGGTCATCTCTCAGTTGCTGAAGGGCAAACCAACAAAGTTCTGTAAAACATTCAAAATCGCAGTTGTCGAGTGCTTGAGGTAGTGACAGATGATAGGGATAGAAATTCTGTTGATGCAGGATGCGAATGACACTCATCAGGCTCATTCCACACTCCTTACCAACATGGGTCGTACCACTGTGCGGATTAATGGGATTGTAGGCAGAACAGTTTCTTAGTGTTTTCAGTTGCAGTCTTCTTTCTTGCCCTGTTTTTGACATCACAGCAGCCTGTTTGCCCTAGAAATCTTAATTATTTGTGCAGTTACGTGAAGTGTTGGTCATTGGTGATCTGGATTGATAGCTCTCTACTGCTGTACTGTCTTTGCGGCATTTCTTTTATATTCACCTTATAAAAGTAGTGTATCCAACTTCTCATTGGTTTACACATCTGCATCTAATGAATGAATGTTGAAGCAGAAGTAAGTGGCTTGCAGTGCAGACAAACAGGAAAATGTGTTGACATTATGACAGTGTAGCGTGAGAGCTGTACATGCCAGTGTTTGCACTAATGTCGATTCTGGCCACCTTGCTCTCAAATTCTAGGAAATTTCTCAAATTTTTTGTGGCATATTTCAATGTTAGCATAGACAAATGCCGCATCACTTGTAATAGTCTTCTCAAGAGCTAATGAATGCAGTCATATAAAGTATAAGTTTCCATTTTTAAAAAATGTACTTGCTTCGGTATCTCTGTTGGCATCAATGCTAAAAACATACATGCACCTCGGTGCTGTAACATTTGCCAAAAACCACATTTCAATATGTGTAACCATTCGCGAAGTAAAAGGGATGTTAAGACTTCTCACCCTGTACCAGGTGTACCGGTATGAAATGAGCGGCTTCCCCCCCCCCCCCCCCCCCCAATGCATAGTTCAGATTGATAATTTGTTGTATGTAGCGATTAGTATTCACTTTCACCGGGTTTGACGCTCATGATACACCACACCTTTCTGATCCCACCAAACACAGAGCATTGTCTTCTTGCCGAATCGATTTGGTTTTGCAGTCGATGTTGATGGTTGTCCCAGATTAACCCAAGATTTTTCCTGTTTAGGATTCTTAAAATAAATAAATTTTTCATCGCCAGTAACAATTCAATGCAAAATTGATTTTCTTTCATGTTAATTTGACAAATGGTTTTTCAGTTTTCCATCTGTCTTTCGTTCAAAAAATGTGGCACCCATTTTCCATGCTTTTGGATCTTTCCCATAGCTTGTTGTGCAACATTTAGCATTGCTGCCATTTGCTTGTGGCTCAAAGTATCATCTTCATCCAATATTGCTTGCAGTTCTGCGTCTTCAAACTTTTTTGGTGATCTTCCACGTTCTTCATTTCTTACATCAAAATCATTATTTCTGAACCGTTGCAACCAGCTTTTGCATGTTGCTTCTGATAGAGCATGATCGCCATATGCCTCGACAAGCATTCGATGCAACTCTGCAGCACTTTTTTTCAAATGAAAACAAAAAAATTAATGCTTTCCGCAAATCATCACTTTCTGGTACAAAATTTGACATGTTAACTCGATGAAAATATATGATGTTTGTTCCATGACTTGATGTATACTAAATATCTTTGACATGTCATACCAACCAAACAAAAAAATTTTAGGCTTGTTCACAACAAATGTTCCCTATCGACTCATTTGTATCTTAACGCTCATTTCATACTGGTACATGCATGACTCATGTTACACACAACTCCCTAACTCTCCTTAATTGCAGACGTCTCTTGGGCAATTGTTTCCTATGATCTCAACAAGACAGTTAATTGATACTTTCTACTTCCGTGTGTAACATAAAACTAATTCTTTTTCTTCTTTTATAGTTGTTTGAAGTTTCTGTGCCATGCTTTCCCTCATTTTGTATTTACAATCTTCCAACTAAAAACTCTGAAACTGGCAAAGAATAATGAAATAAACTGACAATTCAATATGAGAGCAAGAAAATAATTGTGAAAAGTGTAGTTTTCAATTAATTTGTGGAAAATGGATGCATCTACAATTTAGTTTATTCTGAATCACAGTGTGGCTAGTCATTTTTGGCAGCGAAACTTGGCAGATATGCTAATGTGTTAATGCAGAACCGATTTACGCTAGGGGAAAAAAGGTTTCAGTTTTGGCCAAGAGGTGCAAATATGGTACTGTGAATGCAAGAAAGACATTTAGAAGTGTTTCCATATTTAATGGATTGGAATGGGACATGGGCAGAAAAGGTCAGACAAATGAGAAAGGCATAATGTTGACTTCATTATTAACTGACGCTTTGCTCAATATGAGCACTGAAGATGTAAAGGAGACGCTGCAACTGTAAAACGATGTGGTCAACATTTGGTCACAGCAGGTCTGACAGAACCTGAACAATTTCTTCCTGTGTCACGTAGAGACCTAACATGTCCTTGGTAAAGGCATCCATTTAGATATGCCCAGAGCCAAAAGTCACATGCATTCAAGTCAGATGATTATCACAGACCATGCGTTGGGAAGCTCTGGAGATAACGTTCAGATCATTCACTGGGCTAGTGACATGAGGTGTTTCCCCATCTTACTTGAAAACAATAGTTTACACAGTTAAACTTTTCTAATTCAGGAATCACTTGGTGTACAAGGAAGTTTCGATACTGTGCAGTTAGTCACAGTACATCTGGCAGGCCTTCTGAGTATATTCTCTTCACAGAAGACTGGACTGAGAATGAAAGTGCTTGTGAATCTATACCACACTCACATAAAGCTAGTGCAGTGACTGATTGTGCACAGCACACGGTTTCATAATACACAGACTTCGGCAGGTCTGTGTATTCATTGCACTGTGCAGTGTAAAATGTGCATCGGCCCACCATAGAATAGTTCTCGGCCACATATCGTCTGTTTCAATCCATGCCAGAAAACGAAGAGCATATCCAGAAAGTTGTTGCGGATCTTGAGGTTTCTGTTCTCTGGATCTTGTATGGGTACCAGTGTAATATAGACGCCAAAACTTTCTGGCCATGGAATGGACAAGTCTCCCTAGGGCAGACACTTGCTGCACGCTCAGTTACAGTAGAAGCAATCTCGTCTTGACCTTCATTCGGATAGGACACATTCTTCTTCTAGGTGCCACAGCAAGCTCACCTGTGGTTATGAATTCCACTATAGTCTTCTTTAAACCATTTAATGACATTGGGACTCTCCAGATGTTTGTCGGCGATATTCTTTCAATATGACACTGTAATTGCTGCTGTTTGCATAAAACAGTTTCACTAACAGTGCTTAGTATCTCTTCTCAATAGCCGTACTATTCATTCACGTTATGGCTTGTCTGACAGTTATATAAATGTTGTACAGAACCAGATTAGCCCCTGGTGGCCACAATTGGATCTGATGTTTTTTTCCAATGTAAATTGGTTTTGCATTAACACATTAGTGTATCTACTAATTTTCATTGCCATATGATAACTGCAGCCAACACTTTACCTCCATGAGTAGCTTCACTATAATTATAACCACTTGGTATCTCCCCTTTGCCATACTGTGTATCCTATCCACTGCCATATCGTGAACAGCCTTTTATCATACACTGCTAAATGCAGGCCACTCCTACACTTCGCCATACCTCTATATGTATACTCAGAAAGCCACATTATGGTGTGTGACAGAGGACATTATGTACTACTGTGACGTCGCTCTTTACCTTTTCATCACAATTGGTCAGCGAGAAGAAAGCTAGTTGATAAGCCTCCACGTGATCTCAGATCTCTGTAATTTTACCTTCATGTTCTTTTCATGAGATGTATGTAGGAGGAAGCAATACGCTGGTTAACTTTTCTAGGAACACACACTCAAAGAATTGTAGCTGTAAACCATACCATTTGGCCCAGCGTCTCTCTTGCAGTGTCTGCTTCCGGAGTTGGTTGATCATCTCCGCAAAACATTTTTGATTACTAAATGAACCTGTAATGAAGCTTGCTGGTCTTCTGTGGATATTCTGTTTCCTTTATCAATCCCGTCTGGGCAGAACCCAGATTGATGAGCAATATTGAAGCATTGACAAACAAAGGTTTCTAAGCTACCTTCATTGCGGGTGTACTGCACTTCATACAGATTTGTCTAATGAATCTCTGGTATCTGCCTCACCTGTGGTAGGTTTTACGTGGCCGTTCCACTTCAAATCACTCAATACACATACTCCCAGGTGTTAAGTTAATCATACAGTAAAGGATTTTTATGCATATTTATGTGCTTTATGTTAAGTGTACAATAGGATTATCTGCGTAAATCCCCAGAACTTCGAACACTATCTACTACATTATTTATGTATATTGTGAAAAGTAATAGTCCTACAATACTTCCTTGGGGTACGCCGAAAGCTGCTTTCACACCTTAAGGTACTATCCTTTAAGAATGACATGCTAGAAACCTTTCAGTAAAATTACATATAGTCTGATATTTTGTGTGCTTGCATTTTGTTCAGTAGGCAGCAGTGCGGAGCTGTATCTAATGCCATGTGGTACACAAGTCAAGGAGCATGTTATTATCTTCTGTTTTCACATAAAGTTTGTCTTGTTTTTGTCGTCAGTCCATCTTCTGTTTGGTCATACTCTTGACCTTTTCTCAAGAGAAATCCAACAGAGAATCTCCTTAGTCTATCTCTCATATTTTTCTCACTACAGACGCAGCCCATGTTCATTGTGTGTGTTAACAATTTGTTAAAGTTTAGTATTGATCTTGGTGTAAAAAAATGTCATTTTGACATATTGTTGTAAACTTGTACAAAATTTTTGTTTTCTAATGGAATTATGATTTTCTTGCCTCAGGCAAATGCATGCTCCATTCTGTTTGAAGGAACGTACAATTTTTCAAAATTTTTTCCACTCTGCCTCTTCATCAGAATTGATAAATAGAATAACTAGCCACTGAGGCATTCTCTAATTATTCTAGTTTTGTTACAAGGGAGTTCAGAAATACAGTTCTGGAATCTGAAAACCACGTTTTGTGCAAATCATTTATTACCGTACCTCTCCATGACAAGTCAATCATACTTATGCCTCCAAATTATTTGGAAAAACATTGTGATATTAATGGTGTACTTCTGGAGCTACAACCCAGCTGTTGTTTCCATTTTATGCATCATCTAATGCAACACGGATTTTGTGTAGTGTCTGAGAAGAGATTAGATAATCTTGCACCTTGTACCTGTGGCTGCAACTCTGTATAATGGTTTTCTTCATCTGCATGCTATTTACAAAATTAGGAATTGAATGGTGAAAAGAATTATACATTGCTTTTCCCCTTCATAAATGTAGTGAGTTTCTTATGTTTTCTTAACATAATCATTTCATTCCATTTTTTCTGTAATAAATGGAACTTTCCTTACCAATATACTGTTGGGCATCAGCACTGTTCGAGAAAGCTGTAAGGACAACAAAACTACCACAAAGGAAATATATGTTACTACTAATTCTCCCTTTAGTTTACATTGTGCAGAAATATATACCCCCAGAGATAAAAATTGAATATGAAGTGAGATGCTTTCATTGCAGTAGTTAAGATACATAATTACCTGAAAGAGTATGCATGGCACTAGAGTGCTGTCTTTATCCTTTCACAGCTGGTTTGCTCTTGGAACAGAACTGTAAGTTACGTAGCATTCCATTCCAGAGTTGCATATGTTCCTATTCTTGTTACATCCTATTTTATATTATCACATATTCCCATTGCTTCTTATGGATATTAGAGGCTGGAAGCTGTTTTCATTTATTGTTTTTCATATTTTGTTAGCTTCGTTGCATTTAGAAATCTGGGAAGGTCATAAAAAGCGACAGAGATAGGAATATTAAGTGAATTTCCTTTGTATATTTTTCATATTAAGAAGTATCTTGACAGTGATAAATATGTTATGGTCGTATGTAGCCTAATTTACTAGAAGTGTCTATGATACTTAAACTCTATTATGAAAAAAATAGATTGCTACTCACCTTATAGCAGAGGGGTTGAGTTACAGATATGCACAACAATATCAAACAAGCAAGCTTTCAGCCAAAAAGGCCTTAATTGGAATTGGACAAAACGCGCACATACCCACAAGCTCACACAACCACAGATCAGTCTCTGGCTGCTGAAGCCAGATCAGTCTCGGCATCCAGAGGGTGTGTGTGTGTTTGTGTGTGTGTGTGTGTGTGTGTGTGTGTGTTTTTGTCTGATTGTGCTAAAGGCCCTTTTGGCCAAAAGCTTACTTGTTGGACAGTATTTTTGTTGTGTCTATCTGCAACTTGGACATCTCTGCTATATGGTGAGTAGCAATCTATCTTCTTTATAATATTGTCACTTTCCATCCTGGATTCTCCATTGTTTGATTGTACATAAACTGTGGTCATCTTGCAAGTGTCTTATCACACCATACCTGAAAATTTAAGGCATGTCTTTCAACGGTGTAACTAAATGAAAGAACCAAATGCACTGTTTTTGTGCTTGATTTAAACTGTTCAGAAACTGGTTTAGGAGAGTAATATATAAAAGACAGTGGCTGATTTCCATTGAGAGGGATATTGTGCATTTTCCAACAGTGAAACTAAATAATGAGCAGCGGGCACTAAAAAATTACATTAACTGGTTTTCCTGTAAAGCCTTTTTAGTAAGTTGTGTCAAAACCCACTGATTAAAATTAGTCAAAGTACCATCAGTATAGTAGTGTTTAAAGGTAGTCAAATTTTTATCATCTTGTGGACATTTGAGTATTTCTCCCACATTGTTCCTCCGCACTGCCCTAGTTATTTGTCCTACAATGGAATTAAATTTCTGATTGTAACTATTCTGCTCTTCAGTGAAATGTACCTCACATCTTTAAAAACTGAGGACCACATTGTATTTGTTATTAAGTACTTGTGTTTAATCTGTTTTCAGGTATTACTTGGGCCAAACTCGGCTGTATCAGGAACCATGGGTTTATTGCCACCAGTGCCACGATAATGATAACCTAATTGAACGCTTCTGGGAAAGACATCAGTAACGAGGCAGTACAATGAGCCACTGTGTCAAGAAGACAGAAGTTGTTAAATTTCTGTAGTATCCCAAGTTGTACATTTGCTTGATGTATAGTTTTTTACATTACCGTGTTAAAATTTTTTATGTGTAACAACACGCACTGTCTCATACTGAGAACTTTTGTAAATTTATTTCTTGGTATGTTTGATTGCGTGATACCTGAATTTGTTTTATCAGTATGTTAATTTTTTTCTAAGAGCGTTACTCCTCAATTTATAAAGTGTTAGAACACTACAGACACATGACTATATGGTCGAATTTGTAGCATAGCCAGTAAAATTAAAATAGTTGTATTGAAACATCTACGTTGGTTCTTGGCATAACGCATCCAAGGTAGTTAATGAAATTGGTTGCCAGCATTATGGCAAAGGCAATTTCCCAATCAGCATTTTACCTCATTTGGTAATCCAATTGCAGAATAAAGTAATGGCAGAGTGACTGATCACACTGTATGTTACTAATATATAACCAATCGAAAAATCAGCTTAAAAAAGTAAATGTTTAGTGTATCCATGTAACATTTTGTGTGTGTGTGTGTGTGTGTGTGTGTGTGTGTGTGTGCGTGGATGCGTGCGTGCGTGCGCATGCTCGCCATATCATGAACTTTGATGTCAGTATGTCCGATAAATATAATTTACAAAAAAAAAAACTGGAGTGTTCTGGAATTAACAGAATTTTTTCAGAAACAACCTAAAATATTGTGTAACTTAAAAATCCCCACCATGTAGAGAAAATGTCATTTCCTTATCAATATTATGTAAATGATATATTAGATTACATAAACAGATGTCATTAAACATTCTGTCACTTTGTACAAGTTAATAAAACTGTTTCCAGTGTTGGAGTACAATGGCCTAAAGTAACTATGGTTGCAGTCATGATTAGGACATTTTTCTGTAATTGTAAAACTTAAGTGATGAGCTGTATTTCATTAAGCACATGGCCAGAGCTTTACTCTGTCACTCACTTGCTGTGGAAATTTGTAGTAATCTTTCAACAGATAGATAAATACAGAAGTATAATCTTGAGGGAATATGAAAAAATTCTTTGCTCATGCATGTATTGAACGGTGTAGTGAAAGAATTAGAAAGGAATGTGTCAAAGTGACCAAAAGAAGTTTCATGTTCCACTTAACAGAAAAGGTTGTCATGTGTGAAAATATAACTGCATGCTGTTATTACATTGAAATTACATTTGTGTGAATGAATGGGTAGTATCAGCATATTCCATGTACAATGAAGCATTGAGAATGACATGAAACACTGAGAATAACATTTGATTTTGAAAATGAAATAAGCTACATTAATTTGAGTGTCGAACACTATAGACAACGTGAAGCACCCTTAAGAGCCTTGTGACAATTCTAATGAGTACTTTTCTGGGTTTGAAAATTGGGAATTTGTGTTGTGTTGCAAAATATGAAGACATGGTGGAAACCAGGTGCACATTCTCATCCTGTAGTTGAAGCTCTCTCTCTCTAAGAATTTAATTTATAATGTGTAGAACATCTTTAAAGTTAAAAATACCCATAGGCACCTGTACTAAGGAAAACAAGTCGGAAAGATAGAAATGGAGCTGTGCAGAAAAGCACCATAAAGTGACAATATTTATTCCATGAAGTTATAAATTATTTCTTGTTCAGTGATAGTATTTGTGTAATTAGTTCCTCTTTTCCGTATGTAGATAAATGAAATGGTGCAAAGGTCTCATCAGGTTTAGGTTTGTGAGGTTACTGACTGGTTGAACTGCTGCTGTTCCTCTGTAACAGTGAAATTTCAAAGTCTCCTCTGCAATTGGTTGAATTTGTTGAGTGATGTTTCAGTGACTGAGACACCAACATTGATTTACATTTGAAATTAATTCAAATTTATTTGTGCCAAAACACATAATGACTATAATTGCTAGTGCGATCAGCTGTTTTTATATTTCAGCTAAACTTGGTTAGCAACTAGTCTGGGTTAACTGTAAACAGTAAAAATTTCTATATACACATTACCATAGTGTCATCACTCATGTGGCTGCAAATGATGAATCTTTACAAAACACCGTTTGAAAGAAAACTGAGTCATAAATAGTTCACACAGTGAGTCACTGAAACCTTACTGAATAATTAATAGAGAAAAGTTATGTGGATGACTACAGCCAGTCTGTTCAAATAAATTCATAAAATATTGACACTGACTGACTGTAACATCCGAGCTTCATATATTGGTGACTTTGACAGTGAACTGTTGATCAGATGAGTGCAAACAGTTAATTTTTATGTTGAGAGATCAACATAAAAATTGATATTGTGGACTGTATTCCTAGATGTTACTGAACAATTACTGGGTGCAGACTGATTCAAAGAACAAAATAAGTGACTATACCATGCTACAGAAATGAATGACTCCTGCAGACTGCCAGAACTATTGTCTGGTGTTTTGATGTAGATGAGGGTATTGAATCAGTAAATACATTTCACTTTGTTATAATACAAAGGTCAAATTTAGATCTGAAGCCATTCTAGTGATCCAAACAGTAATTTAGTTTATCTATGAGATGGATGACTGAAAATTTACAAAGTCGGGTAGACTATTTCATTCGTACCTTCTGCACTACTGTGGGGATTTACCGAGCTTTGTGCTAAATTCACAGGTTTGAAATTATAATTTGTTTAATTTCTTAATTAACACATGATTCTGATAACCAAATGTATTTTCTAGTTCACAAAAATTAGAATAACATAATCAATTCTTGAAATTAAACATACCTATTGGTCAAAATAACTAAGATATTTTCTGAATGGTGGAAACTTTAATTACAATTTTGTTTTGTTAGAAAAAGAAAAGTGTTAACTGAAAAGAGTGAAATCAGGACTTTCAAATAAACTATGGCCCTTTGGAAATAAACAATTATTAGCTCACAATATTTTTTCGAGCATAGTAAAATAGAGATTTCTCTCAAAAGAACACATTTACTGAAAAACTTATTATAACATTGGTATTAGCAGAACTGAAACTAATTAACAGATTTTCCTGAAATATCTCCTAGATAAGAATTTTGATATTTTAAGTAAATGTGAGACAAATACTACCAGTGTAATATAAAAAATGAAAAGTTAAATAAGGAATAGAATTGTAAAAAAGTTATTCTTCTGCCTTGATGTTTCATTTCGCCCCCGACTCTGTTGAATTATACAGTCAGTCTGTCTGCAATACATAAGTACAAATTTTTGAAAAATTAAAACATTCAATATATATTAATACAAAAGCCTACAAAAGGTTTTCACATTTTAAGTAAGTCCTGTGTACAAACCTTTTTAAAGAAATTATAAATTTTCGAAGACTTTTTAAGTGCGGCAATATGTTTTACGTAAACCTCGATAGTCCTTTAAATATTTAGCACATTTTACGAGTCTCTAAAATTGTGCTTTTGAACACTTGTGTCCACGACTTGCAGAATTTTGAAAGGTTGGACTCACTCCCTTTTTTTCTCAAGTCCAAGCTTCTCTAGTCCTCTGGATATGATCCATTCTTGTATGGCACTGCCTGTGTCTAGGATCCAGTTACATAGACTTCAATGTTTACGTACATGCAGAGAAACAAAATTACTCTGCATTAGTAAACTACAAAGATACTGCATAATTTTTGAAAAATTACAACATTAACCGACTCGTGGAGATAACATCTTGGACCTACTGATAACAAACAGACCCGAACTTTTCGACTCTGTATGTGCAGAACAGGGAATCAGTGATCATAAGGCCGTTGCAGCATCCCTGAATATGGCTGGATTGAAGAGTTTTTAGCAAACAGAACACAGCATGTTGTTACCAATGGAGAGACGTCTACAGACGTTAAGGTAACCTCTGGCATGCCACAGGGGAGTGTTATGGGACCATTGCTTTTCACAATATATATAAATGACCTAGTAGATAGTGTCGGAAGTTCCATGCGGCTTTTGCGGATGATGCTGTAGTATACAGAGAAGTTGCAGCATTAGAAAATTGTAGCGAAATGCAGGAAGATCTGCAGTGGATAGGCACTTGGTGCAGGGAGTGGCAACTGTCCCTTAACATAGACAAATGTAATGTATTGCGAATACACAGAAAGAAGGATCCTTTATTGTATGATTATATGATAGCGGAACAAACACTGGTAGCAGTTACTTATGTAAAATATCTGGGAGTATGCGTGCGGAACGATTTGAAGTGGAATGATCATATAAAATTAATTGTTGGTAAGGCGGGTACCAGGTTGAGATTCATTGGGAGAATGCTTAGAAAATGTAGTCCATCAACAAAGGAGGTGGCTTACAAAACACTCGTTCGACCTATACTTGAGTATTGCTCATCAGTGTGGGATCCGTACCAGATCGGGTTGACGGAGGAGGTAGAGAAGATCCAAAGAAGAGCGGCGCGTTTCGTCACAGGGTTATTTGGTAACCGTGATAGTGTTACGGAGATGTTTAATAAACTCAAATGGCAGACTCTGCAAGAGAGGCGCTCTGCATCGCGGTGTAGCTTGCTCGCCAGGTTTCGACAGGGTGCGTTTCTGGATGAGGTATCGAATATATTGCTTCCCCCTACTTATACCTCTCGAGGAGATCACGAATGTAAAATTAGAGAGATTAGAGCGCGCACGAAGGCTTTCAGACAGTCGTTCTTCCCGCGAACCATACGCGACTGGAACAGGAAAGGGAGGTAATGACAGTGGCACGTAAAGTGCCCTCCGCCACACACCGTTGGGTGGCTTGCGGAGTATAAATGTAGATGTAGAAAACCTGCAGAAGGTTGTAATTTTCAGATAATGAACTTCAGACCAAAGCAAATTACTTAATTCACCAACCTTCAATTATTTGAAGCCTCACTTGGTTCATAATGTCAATTTCTGTCAGTTTCTTTGAACATGTTTCTATTTAATCCAGGTAATAACAGACTGTTTCATAATCAGTACGGATGCAACAGCATGAGCTACCCAATACATTCCAAAATGCTGTGCATAAAAATGAGATCTTTCCGGGACTTATACCTCAGGTTCTGTTGGTGATAGAAAGGTAGGCTCAAGTGTTTTGGGTAGACCTTGGGCTGCAGACCATTTGTATTATTCAACAGAAGAATCGTCTTAGTGTCATTATCTTACAGGACACGATCAAAGTATGAATATTACACACTTACTCCTGCTTAGTCAAAAGGAGCAAATCATTTGGTTCTTTTTTAATTTTGTGTGGTTTAGGTGGGCCTTTAGGGGCTTATGGAGCCACCATTAGGTCATGTGCAGTATCTTAGGAAACCACAAAAAAGGATTCCTTTACCATTTTTTTGTACCAAAACCGAGCAGCAAATTTCAGGATGGCTATGCACAGTGAATGGCTGATATTTATACGATATGTTCCAAAGATCCTGATCTTGAATAACTGTAAGAATTGCCATGATATTTTTATTTATTTCTGAGATATTCAAAGTTACTGTATATGTACACATATGACACACACAAAATTTGGTGTAAGGCTAAATCTAAATAGCAACCAATCACAGCAAATTGCTCAGATTTTAATGCTGTATTCTCTGGGCCTTCATGTGGAAGTTCCATCTTCCTGTTTTCAAAACGCTTTATCCATTATGAACAGACACCCCAAAAACATAGTTCTTGTGTACTAAAACTGAGCTGCAGATTCCAAGATGGCTTTGCATAGCAAATGAGTGTATTTGTTTGGATATATTTTTAAGATTCCTGTCCTAACAACCTTGAAAATTTTATTGATCTCTATCTGTTACCGAGATAGAGGTTCAAAGTTAGCCTACTTGAACACACAAAATACACATGCAAAATCCAGCGTGAGGTGGAAATGTAGTTTATAAAGTGACTTAGCGCAGAGAAATATGCTGTGGCTCCATTGTCATCAGAAGGGTTCTGGGAAACCCATGTTGTACTGAAACGTGTGCAAAATTTTTTTGCACATAAAATCCTGTGTGAAGTGCAAAACTAGTTTTGGGTTATTTCAATTTCACATATGGTATGGTAACTGAGCTAAAAAATTCTTTTCGTATGAGTGACATGTCCTGCAATGGCAAAGAAAAGAAGGGAACCAGTGAACAAAATACCTTGGAAGTGGATGGGAGCCAGTGACAGTGAGAGACAGGCTGTAGGACAATGACTATGAGGAAGAGAGAGGCAGTGACAGCGAGAAGAGACAGCAACAGTGTGAAGGAATTAATGAGACAGCAGCAGTAATTGAGAACAAGAGGGAGACAGTGGCAATGAGAGGAGACAACAGTAGTAGGACAGAAAGGAGACTGTGGCTGTGAGAGACAAACAGATAATGACAATGAGTTGGGCTGAATGAATGACTGAGAATGGACAAGTGGGACTGGATGTGTATGTGTGACGTACAGTGATAGGTCTGAGCAAATTACAGTTAGGAGAGCCTGTGGGAGTGAGAGGTAAGTTGCATGTTAAAAAGACCACAAATATGTCTGCTTGCCAAAATTTTAGGGAAAATTTTTAAGGTGCTGAGGAAGGTAGAATGAGGCAACTGGTACACCACTTTTGAGTCAGGAGCATATTCGCCTTTTTTGTGCTGTGATAGGGGCATTTTTCTGCTGGTATCTTTACTGCTTGACATTAGTACAGAAATGTCAATAACACACACAAAGAAGGTAGGCATAACCGTGAAGCCAAAATTCGTATCGGTGTACATATAAGATTTCATTCAACCTTTTTAACCCTTCTAATACCAGGGTCTTCCTTTCTTCCCTCCTCGCTGAGTACCTCTGTGGTCAGAAAGACCTGAAGTGATTTACCTGAGAAATATCCAGTCTTTTTAATGAACTAACATTACAGCTGTTGAATGTAGCAATCACCATACTATTCTCATAACTGTTCGAGTTGAGATTGGGGTCATATTGACTCCACTGGTACTAGGAGGATTAAATAATTTTGACTCCAGTATACTAGGAGGGTTGAATATTTTTGGCTCCAGTGGTACTAGGAGGGTTAAATAATTTTGTTGCAAATTTTCAGTATTGAGACGTTACTGTCCAGTTTTTAACTACAGTTCTGTTACTTTCACATAAATTATCAAAAATGTTGCCTCGAATCACATGGCATAGATATTTTACTATAGCAAAAATTTATAGCTTCTACATAGTCCTACTTACCATTTAGTAATGTCTGTTACATCATTATGTTTTTTACATACGAACTTATTACCTGAAGTAGTGCATGTGCAAAATAAACTACCACAAAGTCATGGTTTGTAAAACACACAAACACAGGTGAAGGACATGATAGGCAAAGGTTGAGGCCAGGGGCTTATGGAAATGTAGGATATATTGCAGGGAGAGTTCCCACTTGCACCGTTCAGAAGACTGGTGTTAGTAGGATGGATTTGGGTGGTGCAGGCTGTGTAGTGGTCATCGAAGTGAAGCACATTGTCTTGGGCAGCATCTTCAAGTAGTGGGTGGTGCAGCTGCCTTTAGGCCACAGTTTGTCAGTGGGCATTCATTTGGTCAGAAAGCTTGTTGGTTGTTATGACCACATAGAAAGCAACATGTGGAGCCCTGCCTTTGATGGGACAGGTGATATCTTGTGACTGAACTGGAGTAGGTGGTGTCGAGAGAACGTATGGGACAGGTCTTGCACTTGGGATGGGGAGCAGAGGTGAAGTAGGGATGCACAAGGATGTTGTGTAGGTTTGGTGAATTGCAGACTACCACTATGGGAGTGGTGGGAACGATAGCGAGTAGGATATTCGTAATTTCACAGCACAATGATAGTCAAAACCCTGGCATAGAATGTTACTCATTTGCTCCAGACTTGGGTGATACCGAGTCATGAGGATAGTACTCCTTTGTGGCCAACTGAGTGGGATAGCACACTGGACTTGCATTTAGGAGGGTGACGGTTCAAGCCCACGTCCAGCCATCCTGATTAGGTTTTCTGCGATTTCCCTAAATCACATAAAGCAAATGCTGGGATGCTTCCTTCAAAACAGCACGGCCACTTTCCTTCTCCATCCTTCCCTAATCTGAGCTTGTGCTCAAGTGAGATGTTTCAACGGCCCGGGTACAGAACCCACGCCGCTGAAACATTGCACTTGACGTTTGCGTATGAAGTTGGCAGCGTAACAAGTGAAGAACGAGAGGCGCTAGGCTTTCAGCTTGGGGCGCCAGCCAACCAGAGCGCAGTGAGCACTGCTGTTACTCACATGCTATGACGTCAAAGTTCCCGCGTTGCCGGCTTGGTTTAGTGAATGTGTAAACATTGTGAGTTATATGTTGTTTACCGCGTGTTTTCGTTGTACTGTGTTCTATATCGTTGTGACTTGTTACGTTGTGAGTTTACATACTCAGAAAATGCCACCGAAAAGACTTCGTTCAGCTAGTGACAATCCTTTGCGTCGAGGAGTGCCGCTTAACAGCCAGACACTGGAGTTACTACGCAGAACTCTTTGAGTTTTACGAGCAGGAGAAAAACTACGTAAGCATTCATGGACAGCCATCAATTCCTGCCGATAAAGTGGCGGAACGTACGTCGAAAACTCTTGGAATTAGTGCAAGAACCGTAATAAGTAAGGGAGTATTACTACAAAACTCGAAAGATACTGAAGTGAGCCGTAATGATTCCGAGCTGTCTGGATCAAATAATACATTTTTAACGACACCGGGAAGGAAGAGAAAGCAGCCTAGTCCTATGACCGATTTAGATTCTTTCCAGACTGATGTAATTCGCAGGCATGTTTATGCTTACTGGGTTCAAATGGCACTGAGCACTATGGGACTTAACATCTGTGGTCATCAGTCCCCTAGAACTTAGTACTACTTAAACCTAACTAACCTAAGGACATCACACACATCCATGCCCGAGGCAGGATTCGAACCTGCGACCGTAGCAGTCGCGCGGTTCCGGGCTGAGCGCCTAGAACCGCATGACCACCGCGGCCGGCTATGCTTACTACAGCAGAAAAGAGTATCCAACTGTAGCTAAGTTATTAGTCTCTTTAAAAGAAATTGAATTCTTCAGGGGTGGTAAAACATCACTAAAAATTGTACTAAAAATATGGGTTTCCGTTACAAAATGCTAGACGGACGCAAAGTACTGTTAGAAAAGGTACAAATTGTTACCGCTCGAAGCATTTTCTTGCACAAAATTGTGGGCAGAGACATTCATTCCATAATTTGGCTAGACGAAACGTGGGTTAATGCCGGGGAAGCTGTCAGTAAATGCTGGACGGATAACACACCCAGCAGT